>NW_015556248.1:32067-34514 GCF_001515605.1 Sinocyclocheilus anshuiensis | reverse complement strand
CACGCTGTATATATATATATATATATATATATATATATATATATATATATATTAAATAAATATAAAAAAACTAAGCTCATTGCCAAAGCAACATTTCACATTTTCACTTGGTTTATCTTGATGTACTAAAATGAACTAAAAATGAATAAAAACAAGCTCATTGGCTGCATATGCAGCATGAACCAATCAGCTTGTGCCAAGTCGTTTAACTCTCTGAATATCATCGGTTACGTTAACAACCCGTCGCCTGCGCCAACTAGAGTTTTATGACTGAACTATATATACAAATTAAAAAACTACAAAAATAAAAACAAAAAAACACAACAAAAATTACTAATTTTAATTAAAATGAATATGGAAAACACACAAAAAAATAATTCAAAATTTTTAAAAACGAATAAATTCTAAATGATACTAAAAAACAAACAAACAAACAAACACTGGTGTGAATTGTGTATTCGGAATTAAACATGAAATGTATTACATTTTTGTATATATTAGAGTATTTTCCAAAAGTTTATTGTTATACTGTTTTATAATAAAAAATATTAAAAAGTTTTTTTTATAATATAATAGTTTAAAAAAAAAAAAGTTTTATAATAATTACACCATTAACACCACCTCTACCGCAACCATCTGTGTACTTATAAAAGAATTTAAATTTCACAAATTTCTTGCTTCAAATGTTTGATGTGATTAATCTCAGAGCTGGTTAGTTTGGTTGATGCTTTAATGAAGACTTTAAAAAAAAAAACTGTATGATGAAAATAAATATGAAAAAAGCAGCTAAAAACAGCTTGCTTGTTTTTCAACTGCTCTTGATAAAAGTTTCCGCTAAACACATAAATGTAAAATCAAAGACCATCTCAAATCTGAATCTGAATGCTGAAAACTATCTCTTTTTTTTTCAGAATATTGTCATTACGGTTAATCTGGTAAATCATAAAGTTACCTGTGGAGAAGAAGTGAATTTCTCTTTGTCACCACTGCACAGCAACACCTAAACAAAGACATAAACAGTGAGCTGTCATGATTTATATTCATTATCTGAGACAGACAATATTGTGGTTTTGCTTTTCAAGGCCAAAACTGATTATCTGTACTTCTAACACACTAACATACAATTATGTATATTTGTATGTTCATTTATCAATTTATTTATATATGAATTGTATGAATTATATTAATACACTTTTTATTATATTCATATATTAAAAACAAAACACAAACTAAGAAATCCTGAAAATCATGTTAACTGCAAAAATTTTCGCTGAAACTGATACTGATCATATGATTTGTAATGAAATAAAGATGAGAAAAATAGAAGCATTGTGACTAGTGGCATTAGACTTTTGGACCCCACTCTATATCTATATTGTAAATGATAAATACACAGAAGCATTTCTCCTGCTGACCCATTGACATGAGACAAAACCTGAGTGAACACACGCAGAATCCTGAAGGTGGATTTTAACATCCGAAGCTCTGACATCATTTGAACTTGAGCACTGATTCCAGGAAGAGCAGCGTTACATAATAAACACATATATATATATTTAGTCACATTTCAATCTTCAGTGGCATGTGATACATTTATAAATGGTGTAGACATTTATTATTTTTTCTAATCACATATCAATTTAAACATCTGTATTTAAGATTTTTGTTTGTGCATTTTTTGTCTTAATATTAAATGAAATTAATAAGAAGCACAGTAAAAATATTTAAAAAATATAATTTTCATTAATTCTTTATTTAATTTATGCATTAATTTAATAATAATAATAATTTTATTAATCATATATTTATATATTAATACACATTTTTGCATTTTTTATTATATTAATATATTAAGAACAAGACTAATACTAAGAAATCCTGAAACTTTTCACTCAAACTGATCTGATCATATGATTTGTAATGAAATAAAAATGAGAAAAATAGAAGCATCTTGACTAGTGGTATCAGACTTTTGGAGCCCACTGTATACCCAGAAGCTTTTCTCCTGCTGACCCATTGACATGAAACAAAACCCGAGTGAACACACACTGAATCCTGAAGGTGGATTTGAACAGAATGGAGCCTTTCAGCTGAAGCTGACATCATTTGAACTTGCGCAGTGATTCCAGGAAGAGCAGCGTTACATAATAAACACATCATCTGAACCACACAGATCCTGAGCACACGACCGCACTCATCTCCTGCCTTTTCCAGCTCATAACAAGACGTGTCTATCAGTTCATGTGGACTCGCATGAACTAATATTAAAGCTGAGAGAGTGATGGCATCATCAGCCTGGATGAGATCGGCTACAATAGTATATTTGTGTATTGCCGTTTCCATGGCATCTCGTTATGTTTTGATTACGGAAGTCTTATTACGGATTCTCCAAAAACAAGATTCCTCAATACCAGGGCATGCCATTTTATTCCAGTAACACAATGTTA
>NW_015556248.1:13499-30676 GCF_001515605.1 Sinocyclocheilus anshuiensis | reverse complement strand
TATATATATATATTTAGTCACATTTCAATCTTCAGTGGCATGTGATACATTTATAGACATTTATGACATTTATTATTTTTTCTAATCACATATCAATTTAAACATCTGTATTTAAGATTTTTGTTTTTGTCTTATTTGTCTTAATATTAAATGAAATTAATAAGAAGCACAGTAAAAATATTTAAAAAATATAATTTTCATTAATTCTTTCATTATTATATCTATAAAAACACTTATTTATGAAGCATTTTACGCACTTCATAAATAAAATGATTGCTCATTTCATCATTAATAACAATAATAACAACAACCTTTGAGTTTTTTTTTATATTTATTATGTATATATAAATACACACACATGCATGTATATATTTCAGAAAAATTTGTTATTTTTATATATTAAATTTATTTATAATATCAATTATATGAATATAAATATAGACATATATTTGTAAATATTTTAAAAATGTATACTGTATGTGTGTGCATTTTTATATACATAATATATATACACAGAACACACATATATTATGCAAACAAAAACGTTTATTTTGGATGCAATTAATCGAGATTAATCATTTGACAGCACTACTTAAAATTAAAAATAGATTTTATAGGCCAAAAAAATGAATTTTTGTTAATAACCTTAATACAAACAACCTTAATACTCTTTGTATGCCTGCATTAAAAAGCAATGATGGCTTCACATAAAACAACAAATATTTTCATATACTTTCATTCTGATTGGATTTTTGATTGGACTTCAAATTTTTACAAATGAATTAAAATAAGTGTGTCTTACCTTGAACTGTGAGCTGGGTTTATTCTCATAGCTGACACCCACTATTTTAGGCAGCTGCATGTTGGCGGATGTGATGTTGTTATTGTTATTAATATTCTCCGAGTTTGCTCTTATTTTCTTCAGCTCCATCCCTGGAGTCAGTCTGTCTTTCGCAGCCTCCATTCGGCTGGAGATGGTGATCTTACGAATGGACCTGGACGCAGTGTTCGGTGGGGTGACTGTGTTTCGGTTCAGGTGGTCGTCGGACGTCTCTTCGCGCCGATTCTTCGCCGCAGGTCCGCAGTGCCTGTCGCGGCCGAGATAAAGAGACACCTGTTCGTTCAGGTGCCTCAGTTTGCAGTTATCCGAGAACGTCCGATTCGGAAGAAAACCATCGGGAAAGTCCGAGCACTTTGGCACGGCCGGCGCCGAGAGTTTGGTCCCGATGGTGAACGGCTGGATTTTCCTCGCGATGCTCTCCGACATGGTTCGTTCTAAATCACAAATTAAAAAGTCCAAGCTATACTCGTTCTTCTCGAATTTAGTTGTCCACCTTCTTGTGCATGTTTAGAATGCACAGGACGCAGCCCAGGATGGCCTCCTTGGACTCCTGGAAACTGATCCGCTCCCAGACGTGGCGCAGCACGGTGCCAAGGTGGCCAGCAGCCGCCGTCAGGCTTCTGCGAAGGAGCTGTGTGGCAGAGGCTGCTAATCTGCTACTGAGGAGACTGACAACCAGAGAGCGCAGCAAGAGGAAAACGGCTGGCATGCTGCCGGAGAGAGAGAGAGAGGGAAGGAGGAGGAGGGGAAGCTTTCGTGAATGAGGGATGAAGTCACCGGACCGGAGTTTCTGTTAGAGCATGTGCAAAGCACAGGCAGGGGGAGAGGAGGTTGTAAAGTCTGGCTGTCAAAACTTCCTCTCTGACTGAGAACAGAGGAGCCTGGCAATAAGAGCGGGACGGCGGAGACAGCAGGAGACCCCTGGGTGACCCTTTCGGTCAGGGTGAGGCAGCGCAACAACGCAAAACAGATGCGCTTACCTTTTAAACGTAGTGTGAATATTTAAAAGTAGCAGATCGGCATGTTTCGGAATCTTCCCTTCAAGCGAAACATTCCAAAATTGAAGATGGTCTTCAGATGTTGTCCAGAAAAGATTCTTGGCTTCAATTAAATGCAAAAACATCTGAGGTGTTTATGCTTTCAGCAGCTTCTGATTTCTGGCGTTGCGCTCGCGTCTCTGTCCGCTCTCAAATGAACCGCTTCGGACTTTCTCCCTGCATCTTTGTTCTGGGCCTTGGGAACAGTTGTTTCGACAGGTTTCGTCCCAATGAAAGTGCACAAGCTAATTTAAGCACAGGAATGCCATGTGTTCTGAACAAATGATGCCTTCAGGACTGACCTTTGACCCCTTGACAGCGTGTGGCGCTGAGTGGTCACATTTGAACAGCAGAGAAAACAACATGATGGAGTGAGAAAGCAGATGTGATGGAGGTGAAAATCTGTAAAAGATGAAAGTTGTTTTAGAATATTTGTTACCCCTCAAACTAATATTAAATGGATAGTTCACCTAAAAATTAAAATTACCCAATGATTTACTCACCTTCAAGCCATCCTAGATGTATATTACTTTCTTTTTTCAGACGAATACAATCGGAGATATATTAAAAAATGTCCTGGCTCTTCCAATCTTTGTAATGGCAGTGAATGGCTGTTGATTTTTTTAAGTCCAATAAAGTGCATCCATCTATCATAAAAAGTGCTCCACACAGCTGCGGTGGGTTAATAAGGCCTTCTGAAGCGATTCAATGTGTTTGAGTAAGAAAAATATCCATATTTAAAACTTTATAAACCGTAATCACTAGCTTCCGCAAACCGTTGCACATGCGTTCACGAAAAAGTGGCATTCCAGCGGATGACGTAGTCGAACGCGGTGATGAATGCAGAAGCACAGAGGAGCGAGCAAAACAAAACACTGGTCATGAATTAGAAGTACAAAACGAGGATTTGTAAAGAAAAATGTCGGAAGATTTCGATATAAGCCAAGAGGAGACTGGTTTTCCTTTGCTGTAAACAAAACTTGGTTCTCGCGAGACTAGCATATTCTCACCAGATATCACACTATGCTTACGTCCTACGTCATCCGCAGGCTTTATTAACCCCCTGCAGCAGTGTAGAGTAGGGGTGCACCGAAATGAAAATTCCCCCGTTTTTTGCCAATTTATTTCATTAATTAAATAGCCAAAATGTGCTTTTTACGGTTTTGTCTCAAAACAGAAAAAACTATTACAAAACAACAATTTTAAAATATTTAACATTGAACGTTTTTTAGCATTCTAGCAGAGATCATACCAACAAAGCACAATTTAAATTAAAAGTAAAGTTAGTAAATTAAGTTAGTAAAATAAAAAAAACTTTTGCCCATTTTTGAGACCCCCTTCTTGAATCAGGCATGTGATTGGCTAAAGACAAAAAAGAAGGAACAAAGGCTATAAATCTCTCTAAACGTGAAGAAAACATGATAAGGCATTCTGAAATGAAAGAAAGCAATATTAATTTCACAACAGACAAGCAGAAAATCATGATGGGCACAATTTACAAAATACCTGAGCAAAAATATGTCTGCTCCTCCAAGACAATGAGGTAGAATGGAAAGCAGACTTTCAACATTTTCAAAAGAGTTTCATATGGAAATTTGATATTTTAGCCACTGAATAAAAAATAAAAAAGTAATTGCAACTTCTCACAATTCTGACTTTTTTCCTCACAATTGCGCAATATAAACTCACAATTCTGACTTCTTTTCTCAGAATTGTGAGATATAAACTGCCTGTTATAGAGTCAGAATTGCGAGATATAAACTCACAATTGTAAGAAAATAAGTAATTTTTCCCTCAGAATTGGCAACTTGCAACTGCGAGTTTATATCTCTGTTCTGAGAAAATATGCAATTACAATATACAAACTCGCAACTGCGATAAAAAAAAAGTCAGAATTGTGAGAAAAAGTCAATTGCATACAAACTCGCAACTGCGAGAAAAAAAGGCAGAATTGTGAGTTTATGACACAATTGTGAGAGAAAAAAAAAGTCAGAATTGCGAGAAAAAAATCAGAATTGAGAGTTTATATGACACAATTGTGAGAAAAAAGTCAGAACTGCGAGAAAAAGTCAATTGAAATATGCCAGCTCGCAAGTCGCAACTGTGAAAAAAAGCCAGAATTGCGAGTTTATATCTCACGATTCTGAGAAAAACAGTCAGAATTGTGAGATAAAAAGTCGCAATTACCTTTTTGTTCATTTTTATTTGGACTTCCATAGTTTCAGAATAGACCTCAAGACAAAAGTCACAAATCTTCATTACTTTATACACTTGCCATGTTTGAACTATTTCATTTCTTTTTCTCTTTGCGTTTTTAGAGAAACAGTTGAAAACTCCTGAGCTCTCTTTTCTCTTAGGGCAGTCAAACTTTCATCCAGATTCTTTTAAGCCTCATTAAACACCCAGGAAGGACGTTTTAACAGATAGTTTAGCATTTCACCAACATTTCAGGATTAGGTTTATCATTTAGCAGATCCGTCACTCGGCAGCGGGCCATATGCTTGCGTCGCTCCTGGATATGACATGGTTAATGACTGTCGTAAAATGCTCTGGTTTCACTATGAAGTCATCCACACACAGCCTTTAATGTGTTGCAGCTTGAACATCAGAGATAATTCTATACATGAGGAGGGGCCGCGAGTGAAACGGGTGGAGTTTAGAAAATGCTGGATCTTCATTTCACATGATGTCGCAGCTCAAAAGCCTCCGCTGTTCTGATATTAAAATTCTTAGGCAAGACTGTTCAAAATTGTACTGCAACATGCCAAAACATATACTGTATCGGCATATGCACAGACAATAAATTACTGGTTCAAGGAACTTTGGAATGAGATCATTAAAATACAATTTAAAATGTTTCAAATTAATTTTACACAAGTTGGCCAGATATGACCTCAAATGTATGTTTTAAATTTATGTAAAAGAAAAATGTAAAATTATGTAAAAACATTTTTCTCACTTGCGTTGTTACAGTAATGACAAAAGATCTCATTCTCATCAAAAAAAAAAGTATGATATATTGTTTAAGCTGTAAAGGTTTTATACAGAATGAGTATTTATTTAATATATGCTGACTTAAAAAAATATATATATTGCAAATTTTACCGTATTTGAAAGAGGAAAAGGAAAACTCTAAAATTAAATTAAAACTCAAAAATACAACAAATTAATCAGAAAAATAATTCAAAATAACTCACAAAATAAATAGAAGTTGGGGAATTAAATATACTTAACGGTCATGAACATAAATGCAAAAAGTGTTAATGAAACATAAAAATAAAATAAACAATGGCCAAACAACCACCCAAAAACCTTAGCAAAAGCAAAATGTAAAATAAAAACATTTTGCTCGTGTATCTCATTTGCATTTTCCCCCAAAATCCCCATTACGGTAATGATATTACTTTGATGAGAAAAAAGTATGATTTATTATTTAAATTGTAAAGTTTTAAACATAATAATTAAATATGCAGACTTAAATGTAATAAATACTGTACAAATTTTAAAGTTTTACAACATTGAAAATAATGGAAATTACAACTAAAAAATTTAATAAATTACAACTCATAAATACGAATTTCTTATTAACTCAAATTAACTTAATTTTCATGAAAATAAATGCAAACTTTGTTAATAAAACTGCAGAAATAGGCTTAATTTTCTCAATAAAAACCTGAAAAAATATTTAATAAACTATAGCCATTATATAATAAACACACAAGCAACAGCATAGCAACACACAGACAATCACTTTAAAGTAACACTTTTTTTTCTCTTTTTTATAAATTAGAAAATGGCAAATCTAGTTAGGCTTACTTTTCTCTTTTGAAGTTTTATTAGTCTTCAAACTAGGCTTAGTCTTAATACTATTTAGAAACTAAAAAGAACAATTTTTGAATAAAGAAGATTAGAGAAAATAGAGCAAAACCGCAGACAGTAAGATTGCAGTCTCTTGCATATCAAATAAGTGAGGTGTGCGGATGGTTCTTGTTTAAATAAGTATTTTGCTCGTCTCTGAACATGATCCGGCAGCGGGAAGATGACGCTGGGCTCGATGATATCATGCCCTCCCAAGATGATGATAAAAGACATGCTGGCTGGCAGAAATTGGGCTTATATGCACTTTAATGCAGTCAATAAACGCGACAATCTCCTCTGAGATGAGCGCTGATGTCATGGCGTGACTGCGCTCATGAAATCGTGCGGTCGGATGCTCTTTTCTCTGCTCTTTGATTGCTCGCCTTCATCATCAGGCTTTGGTTTGGGGTACAAGGCTTTATGATTACAGAAAACCTTTTGCTCACTTGTTGCTAGCATTTTTTCATTTGCATTTCCCCATGCAATCGCATTACGTAATGACACAAGACCTCATTCTCATTACTGTAATGCATTAAAAAAAATTTTTTTTTAACTTTTAAAGATGTTATATGATGAGTATGTATTTAACATGTGCCAACTTAAATAGTGTAAATTTTACTGTATTACAACAGTGAGAATAATAAAATACAGCTCAAAATACTCAAACTTAAATTACTCAAAAAATGCAGAAAGTATTAATAAAATAGCATAAATATGCTTAATTTTCTCAATGAAAACAAAACATATGTAATAAAATAAAATTAAAATAAATAAATAAAAATAAAATAAAATGATATAATTATAATATTATTAGAATTTTAATTAAATATAAAATTGAAAGATTATTACTATTATTATTTATTTATTATTACAGCTTTAGATTTTCAAAGTAATATTTATTTATTTTCTCTTTACTTATCTACCAAAGGCTACACTCATGGCATACTCAAGAGTAATACAATTTAATCATAATACTTGAATGAATTGCATACAATAAATTAACAATATTAACTTTACAAATAAACAAAACAAATCAATAATAATACAAATGATAATAATAATAATCTTTCAATTTAATATTTAATTAAAATTCTAATATTTTCCAGGTGATGTAAAAAAAAATAAAAATCTATCAATGTAATATTTAAATAAAAACAAATAAAACAAATGAAATAAAATATTCTTCACAGTTAGTCAATGTTTTGTTTTTTTTCCACTTTTTGGAAATTCAATTTAGATTTTTTTAAGTAATATTATTATTAATAACTTTTATTTATTTCATGATCACGCATTTGCAAACTATTTAACAGAAACTAGTTTTAGTAGCATTCACAAACTTTCAGAACGGAAACTAGTTTTGGAAGCACAGTAGAGCTGAAAAAGTGGGTTGATGTGCATTTGTTCGAATAAATCAACATAATGTCTTTTATTTACAAAACGAGCAAAAACCACATGTGCCATGCATAATAAATACATCTCTAGCCACATCCGTGCCACACACGCAGCATATATCAAGGGCCTCATTAGAGAAAATTACAGCTCTGCATGGAGACAATGGGCCCATTTACTAGACAGAACGCAAGTATCACATCAGTTTGATCTCTTACTCGGATGCTCTGGAAAAAATGGAGAAGCTCGAGACGTTACGACCGCAGAGAAAGAAAAACCTTTTGATGTGTCTGATCACTGGAAAAGCACGCGGGTCAACTGCTGCTCATTTATACTCAATGACTTCAAAGATTCTTCACAGGAAAGAAAAATCACAAACTACAGCTTTACAATTGCTGAAGAAAACTTACTGTTTGCAAATGCCAAAGCCAAAAATTCATTCGCTTAGAAAAATAACAGCGCTTCTCAACAAAGCTGCATGATTTAAGGCATCATTCATGTCTGCACAAGTTAAGCGCCAAACTTTAATGCTTAGATTTGGGGTTTTCTTCAAATCCACAACCCTGTGAACAACAATCATGACTTCTCTCTCATCTCAATCGTTTCTACTACTGTAGACATGGAAGCAAATGGAGACTTTTGCTAGAAATTTTCTTTCAAAGAAAAAGACCTGTCAGAAGAGATCTTATCGATGTCTCAAACTGATCGATGTCAGAGATCTCAATATAAACTCACATTTCTCATGAAATACTTAAAAAAATAAAAAAAAAAGATTGAAAAATAAAAATGGCCCCAAAGGGTCTGAGCTGCCGCTTTACCCTCGATACTCCTCGTGATTGTCAATAACTGACTCACTTGTGTCACGATCCGGATGTGTGGAGGCAGGCAGGACGACGAGGACGACAAGGATTCCAATAATGACATTTATTGTAGACACAACAAGGCAGGTTCAGGTAGGTGAGACACACACTCGGGGTAACATTAACAATAACCGACACCAATGCTCAGACAGACAGGAACTAATATGGGGTGAATAATTAGAGGCAGGCCGGCGGGCACACTGGAGCGAGCTCTGGGCTTGCCACATTATCGTCCTTCGGGCTTGCCACATTAACGTCCTTCGGGCTTGCCACATTATCGTCCTTCGGGCTTGCCACATTAACGTCCTTCGGGCTTGCCACATTAACGTCCTTCGGGCTTGCCACATTAACGTCCTTCGGGCTTGCCACATTAACGTCCTTCGGGCTTGCCACATTAACGTCCTTCGGGCTTGCCACATTAACGTCCTTCGGGCTTGCCACATTAACGTCCTTCGGGCTTGCCACATTAACGTCCTTCGGGCTTGCCACATTAACGTCCTTCAGGGCTTGCCACATTAACGTCCTTCGGGCTTGAGTGAGTCGCGGACGGCGGCGGACTGGTTCTGGCTCGGGACCGGACACTCCCCAGACACCGGAAGACACCTTCCCTCCAACTTAGTCCAGTGGTGTCTGGGAGGTCCATGGGGCGATGGTAGTTGGCCCCGATCCAGAACAGCTGATTAAGGACGGCGTCCTCTAACGCCGTCACCGCTGCGAGCTTGCAGAACTCCCCGGCGTACTCGTAGAAGGGGAGATCCCGGCGGCATATGGCGAGGAAACGAGCAGCGATCTCCATGTTGTTGTTTTTGGTTGGTTATTCTGTCACGATCCGGATGTGTGGAGGCAGGCAGGACGACGAGGATGACAAGGATTCCAATAATGACATTTATTGTAGACACAACAAGGCAGGTTCAGGTAGGTGAGACACACACTCGGGGTAACATTAACAATAACCGACACCAATGCTCAGACAGACAGGAACTAATATGGGGTGAATAATTAGAGGCAGACAGGTGAGCACAATGACGGTGATTAACTAATGATTAGACGGGCTAAACCAACACAAAGGGAAGAAACCACAACAAACAGTCCACAGGGGCATTACAACTTGGGGCTGTTTTTTATTTCTCCTACAAGGAATTTTTAGGAGACAAAAAAAAATTTTTTTCATTTAAATTTATCTAAAATGGAAAATAAAAAACATTATCCATTTTGACTATAGACTTCATTCTCATTACCGCAATTCTAAAAAAAAAATAAAAAAAAAAATATATTATTTAAATTGTAAAGCTTCTATTTAAGATATGCAGACTTAAAAATACATTGTGTATTTACAAAAGTGAGAATAAGAACTTACTCAAATACAAATCAAATTACTAAATTTATATATCAAGATATCTCTAAACAGTAATTTAAATTTGGGGAATTAATACCCACCCAAAACACCCTAGCAACAACATAGCAACACCCTGGCAACAAACCATAATACCAGACCAATGCAATAAAACACAATTAGAACATATTAGCAACAGCATAACACCCTGATAACCAACCTTAACTGAGCAATGCAATAACAACACAGAACACCTTAGCAACACCCTGGCAACCACCTATAACATTATAGCAATGCAAAACAAACACTCAGATCACCTTAGCAACACCCTGGCAACCTCCTATAACATCATAGCAATGCAAAACAAACACTCAGATCACCTTAGCAACACCCTGGCAACCTCCTATAACATCATAGCAATGCAAAACAAACACTCAGATCACCTTAGCAACACCCTGGCAACCACCCATAACATCACAGCAATGCAATTAAAATACTCAGATCCCCTTAGCAACGGCATAGCAACACCATGGCAACCACCCTTAACTTACCAACACAATAAAAACACACAGAACACCTTAGCAACACCCTGGTAACCATCTATAACATCATAGCAATGCAATTAAAATACTCAGATCCCCTTAGCAACGGCATAGCAACACCATGGCAACCACCCTTAACTTACCAACACAATAAAAACACACAGAACACATTAGCAACACCCTTAACTTACCAATGCAATAAAAACACTCAGATTACCTTAACAACTGAATAGCAACACCCTGGCAACACCCTTAACTTACCAATGCAATAAAAACACTCAGAACACCTTAAGCCCCATTCACACTAGCAACGACAAAAGTCACTGCATGTCGCCAAGGGCTGGCGATGAGGTTGCTAGTGGGCGTTCTCAATACTGGTTGCCTTGACAGCGAATCAGGTTTCTTGCCGCTAAGTACAAACATTTTGGAGGCAAAAGACTAAATATAATCTAAATCTATATTAAATCCGTACATACAAACAAAAATGAATGAGAAACAGAGCCTACTTTCTTTCATTGCGTATGTTTATCTACGGCGCTGAGAGGAGAACGATCACATGAGCTCTACCGTCTTCTTTCCTATTGGCTGTCGCTCCCGAAAGTCGCTCTTCATTTGCATAAAGTTGAAGGATTCTGAACTTTGTTGAGTCGCTGGACACGCCCCATCCGGTCGCCAACGGCCGCTGTCGCTCGTGTCACCGGAAATCGCCAGCTCTACATTGAAATGAATGGGATTGTGTCACATTGCTGTTGCGTGTCGCTTGTAGTGTGAACGGGGCTTTAGAAACTGAATAGCAACACCCCAGCAACCACCCATTTCTTTAAGAAAATGACAAATCCAGTTAGGCTTCATTTTAGGTATAATGTCTAAAATTGTATTTTCTCATAAAAAGAACTCCAATAATCTTTGTTTTATTTAAAACAGTGCCATTTTTACAGTGCAGAGATGTTGACTGATATCTGGTCATAATGCAATTCCCATACAACGTGAAAATGTCTATGTGTGCAGGAACTAAGTGTGTTTGGTTCTGGCTGTTCTCCTACACTAACACAGCAACACGAACAACCAGTTACGGTCAGGATCACCCACTCATTTCATTGTTAAACATGAAGAAACTGACAGTTGAATAAAATGACAGCAAGCACAAACACAACATCATAGAAAGGACGGCTTGTTTGACTCCCCAAGCTGGTGAATGAGAAGTTTGTGAAAACAAAGGCGAAAGTCGACCGAGAGGCAGACAAAAACGCTGGCAAAGTACTGGTGAAGTCATACATTTGCGGTGCGAGTATCTTGTTTGTCTTGAATTCCAGAGTCGTGAGCTAAACCTCTCGTGTTTTTGTCGTGGGACGCCCAGACACTTGACCTCCACTGGAATCTCGGAATTGCTTTATTCTGTCCCCGCAAAAGTAAATAATGCACATTAATTTGTCTTATGCCTCAAGCATGCATATTTAAAGGCGAAACACAACAGGATGGATTGTTCAATGCTCCGTCTCGGGTTTTAAGGAACATTAACCGCCAGAACGGGCCCTCTGGCACCCAACAGCTATGACTTCATCCCTTTATCATTGATTTAATATGCTCAGAAATGTGCCAGAGATATGTAGTGAGTTACATACACGCACAATCTGAGAGGAGTGCATGCCTGATGGCTGACGTCTGCATACACCTGGAGCCGTGTGGCCTTGCTCATGTTAGCAATGCAAAGAAACGCAGGCAAAAAGAGATCATTCACCGCTAAAATAACAGACTCATTAGTGACTGCCACTAATCTGGACAGGAAAACATGCTATATTAATAAATGATCAAATAAAATACTACTAATAATAAATAATAATGTTTAATTTATATACATAGAACCTTTTCATAGCTCATGGTTGCTTTAAAAACATTTTTTTTTAATTAATTAAATACATTCAATATACATATATATTATTTCATTTCCATTTTGTATGTTGAAGTACTAAAATAACTCAAATTAAATAAAACTAAAACTAAAACTGCTAGTTAGGATAATCTATCCACCAAAACAAAATTACAAAAATTAAATTTAAAAATAATGTTGCCACAATATAACAACTTAAAGATTAAGTATGTAATTTATGCACCAGTTTAATAAATTAGTTATAAATTATTATTATTGGTTTCATTTATTTAGTACCTTTAAATAGCTCAAGGTTGCTTTACAGTAAAATACAAAATAAATGATTCAAATTTAACCACCAAACAATTGCAAAAGTAATTTGATTTTTATAGTTCCACCATACCACTACCTAAAAATGAAGTGTCATTTATGCACTGTTAATAATAAAATATCACAATAATACTAATAATAATTCAGTGTACATAGTGCCTTTTCATAGCTCAATGTTGCTTTAAATAATAAAATAAAATAAAAATTTACCCACCAAACATAAATGCAAAAATAAGTTGATTTTTATGTTGCGACCATACCACTTACCTTAAAAATTAAGTGTCACCATACGCACCAATAATAATAATAATAATAATAATAGTCCCAATTACATAGCATCTTTTCATAACTCAAGGTTGCTTCATAAAATCAAATAAAACAAATAAAAAAATAACAAAATAAAATAAAATAAAAATGTAAACAAAACATTCAAATTTAACCACCAAACATAATTTGCGACTATACCACAACTTAAAAATGAAGTGTCATGTATGCACCAATAATAATAATAATATATAATAATAATAGTCCCAATTGGTACGCACCAATAATAATAATAATAGTCCCAATTATATAGCATCTTTACATAGCTCAAGGTTGCTTCACAAAATAAATGAAAAATTATGAAATAAAATAAAATAAAAATGAAATATTCAAATTTAACCATCAAACATACTTACAAAAATAATTTCATTTTTATTGTTCTACCATACCATAAAAAAAAATGTGAAATTTAACCAACAAACATAATTGCAAAAATATTTAGATTTGTTCATTGCCATGATGGTGGTGTTGATACCTGCCAGGCCATTGCTATACAGCTGCTAATGTGTTCTGAGGGTTTGTTTAATGTCGCTAGGGTGTTCTAGGTGCTCCAAACTCACTCCACAACTCATCAGCGATTGTATTTCTGTAACAGAACAGACATGGTTAAAGCCCGACTGAACTCTACATTTGCAGCCATGTGCTTAAACACATGAGATCAGCCTGTGTGTCGATGCCAAGCGGAAGCATAAAGCCCAGAGCTGGACGAATATCAAAGACTGTGTAGAGGTCCTCTGTACATACGCAACCTCTGAATCTAAATCGCCATGCATAACCCTACATATCAGTTTGCTGTAGAGCTGAACTATGAGTCATGTGAGTCTCAGTAACACTCCTGCTGATTATTTGACATTGTTCTCAGTTTCAGCAAGATCTGGGCCCAGACATGAGCACCTTGGAGGTGAGCTGCTTTCACTTCTTTTACAAGCTGTTTGATTGTTGTGCATCACTGAGAGGGAAAAACAGACAAATATATAGAAGGCACAAGCAATAATAATAACTTTTAAGGCCAGCATACTCATGTACATGAATGCAAACACTTCTAGCGACGCAAACTTGATTCATGGGTCATTGCATTATGAAATGTGACAGAGTGCAATTCGTAAAGCAAATTGCATGCAAGGCATTGCATTATCAGTTACTTAATTTAATTAGATTGGTCACCTAGGTACCCCTGAATGCATGTAAAGTATGCTTGCAATGCACTGGGCAAACATCCATTTACGGGTCTGCATGATTAAAATATTGCCAATAATTATTAAGAATGATCCTCAAAAGGCCAGCTTGTACATTTGTACCATATGCAACTTGAGCACTACTTGAACACCAAACATGCTGTCTAAAAACAACCAACAAATTCAGATTTGTCCATTGTTTATCAAAAAAATAATTAAAGAATAGTTATTATTTTAATAATATTAATAAAATAAAAAATACCCACCAAACATGATTGCAAAAATGATTTGATTTCTATGTTGCCTGCATACCAGAACTTGTCATTTATGTATGCACCACTTATTATTATTATTATTATTATTATTATTGTATAGCACCTTTCCATAGCTCAAGTTTGCTTTAAAATGAAATGAAATGAAACACCCACTAAACATAACTGGAAAAATAATTACATTTATGTGCTACCTCTATACCACAACATAAGTGTCATTTATGCACCTCTAACTAACAATAACAACAAACAAGAACAATAAAAGTAATTTACATTTATATAGTACTTTTCCCTATCTTAAGCTTGCTTTAAAATAAAATAAAATAAAATAAAATACAAATTTGACCACCAAGCACAAGTGATGGTAATACTACTACTACTAATAATAATAAATTAGAAAATGTTCCAAATGTGTCCAGCTATGCTGATAACCATCTTAACCGACTGAAATGAAACATCTGTGACTCTCAGATTTGCCAAATGACGAAATGCTCTACTTTTGATTTGTGGTCAGACGCGTAGACATTTCTCAAGATCGTTCCCTCAGATCCAAATTTAAAACCAGAACAATGTGTCCATTTACAATCAGCGGCACCAGAGGGGGAGAACGCAGACAGCAGGCTGAAATAATGCCTGTGCAAGTCCAGTCAATACATCTCTATAGCGCAACAACCCTGCTTTTGTGCCACTTTGCTCAATCAAAACTATATTTGTCTCAATCAGAAGTCAATTAGTGACATTTGGACACACCGACTTATTTGAAGGTAGAATCCGAGCCGTATCTAGAAACTAGAACCAGTGTTATTATAGTGACAGACTATTATAGTTCGTATTCATTATTTTTTTGTAGAGCTGCTTTATAGCTGAATTGAAATTTTTTTATTTAATTTAATTTAATTTTAAAGTTTTCATAATTTTGTTGCATTGCTATTTTTAGTAGTTTTTTTTTATTATATAGTTTTTATTCATTTTCGTTTCAGTTTTTTTTTTTACATCAAGTTAATTCTATTAATTTGTATTTGAGTTTTATTATTTTAGTACATTTTTAGTTATTTTAGTACATTAAGTTAAACTAAATTAAAATGAGAAATCTTGAAATAAAAGTTTTTTGTATTTTATCAAGTAACTATTTTTGTTTGGTTTTAGCAGTTTGAGATACTTGCATGATTTTATTAATATTTTGAATTAGTTTTTATTTATTTTTCCATTTTCATTTTAGTTAAAGTTTTAATAATTTTGTTGTTTTTATCATTTTTAGTGGGTGTTTTTTTATTAATTTTTATTTCAGTTGTATTATTTAAGTACATGTTTAGTTATTTTAGTACATCAAGTTACACTAAACTAAAATTAGAAATTTTGCCTTGGCAACTAGTTGAAATTTTTTTTTTTTATATTTTATTCTATTTTCTAGCAGTTTTAGCAGTTTTCTTTGACACACTATTACACTTTTTATTCATACTTAATTACTTTTTATTTTTCCATTTTAATTCTAAAGTTTTAGTAGTTTTGCTGTGTGTTTTTAGCATTCATATCTTTAGATAACTATAACAACCCCGAGTATTAAAAACTTGTGTGTCATCCTGGAACGACCAATTCTACAACAGGTATAAACAATCTGGTCCCATCGTTTAAAAAATTGATAGAAAATTATTTTTCCAACATTGGGACTAATTTCATGGAGTTTATTCATTGTATATAGATCCCACTATGTTTGCCATTTGTCATTAACATAGTAACAAATTATTGGTTTTAAATCCATAGGAGGTACAGCACAAATTTTCAGATCCGCCAATAATGCTTCTTTTGCAGCAGAGTCGGCTTCTTCGTTTCCTTTGATTCTACAGTGCCCAGGTACCCAACAAAACCAGATATTAAAATGATGATCCTCTAGTTCCAGCAGTTTGTAAAAAATCATTACAAGTGCTAGATGAGACTTTCCCAGTAATCAAACACCTGACAATGCATTACAAGCCTCTCAGAGTCTCTATATTCGTCTCAATATAAAGTCCGCCTCGGGTGGCAATCAAGCGAGAAGGAAATGGACCGGCATGAGGTAATTCGACATTTAGTCACGTTCTGCGGTGATCTATGTAATGCTGGAGCCCAGTTTCCCCACTTACTGTACTCTGGACATTTTACCCCCTTCAATTACTGTGATGGAGGGTTTAACCTTTGACCCATGATGTCATCGCCGTCGGTCAGGTGGCCGCTTCATTACGCAGGAGGTTTATGAGAAACATCAAGAGGTTTGGTTAAACACGAAGCGCAAACTCTGCGAGACGCATTTCTCACCCAGCAGGTACGACGTTTTAATCGCAGGAAATGTTTAATGTTTAATCAGAGAGCCAGATGCATCAGACCGTCTGCTGATGTCATGAGTGAATTCCTGCCTTTCTCTGAATGCGCAAATTGGTACGAGCCACACTGGCGAAAAGCATCATTAACATTCCTAATAGTCTGTGTCTGTGTGTTTTTATAGCACAAAGGTGCTCGATAAAATCAAGCCTCTCTCAAATGCATGCATTATTGCAAAAACTATATTATGGCCCAGCTCTAATCTACTAAATGCAACTATTAGGCATGAGGATATTATAAGAATTAACAATCAAATTGTTTGTAAAACCGTTTAGAAATATAATGTGTATTGAGAAAAACATGAATACATTTTACTTGAGTTGTCGAGTTGGCACTTGTGTTCTTCCTCTCTCAGATGGCAGAAGTGTTGTATGTTCTCTTCCAGTCATCATCTGAATCTCCGAAACATCTAGGACAATAAAAAGATAACAGCTCATGTTGGGACACAGGTGTGTGTTGGATCAGATGGATCGCAGATGATGGAAATTTAAGACTATTTAGCAAATGCACAATAATACAGCATGCAGCAGTAATTCCTGCCAATTAAACTTAGCTTCGGCAAATAAAAAAAATATATATATATAAATATAAAGCAAAATCAAATAAAACATACTACCCACTAGTGTTGTCACGGTACCAAAATTTCAGTATTCGGTACCGATACCAGTGAAAATCCACGGTTCTCGGTACCAATTTCGGTGCCAAAGCAAAACACAAAAACATGCTAATTGAACAACATTTTTATTAATAATGTTAAACAAAAATTAAATGTACAAAACCAATGCCATTCTTTATACTTATTTAAAAGTGTTTCAAGTTTTTCCACAAGTAATAAAAGTATGAAAAAAGTAAACAAGTTTCACCCAAAAGTTTAGTCATAGTTCTGCTGCCGCTGAAAAACATCTGTAAACTGTTGTCTGTTTTAGGGTTTGCTGGTGTGTTTCAGGATCTTCCTCAGTCTGCAGCTGTAAAAGGAAAATATAATATACTTCAG
>NW_015556248.1:7400-11349 GCF_001515605.1 Sinocyclocheilus anshuiensis | reverse complement strand
AAAAAACCTGGTACCGTAACGTTTTCATTTTTTTTAGTACTGACTTGGTACCGAAATACCGGGTCTTTTGACAACACTACTACCCACCAAACATATTGGCAATAAAAAAAATGGATATTTATATTTCCAATTTTCCACCACAATACTACTGCGATATGACAGGCCATTGCTATACAGTTGCAATGCAGTGCAATAAAATTATATATTTCCACCATGGTGATGGCAGTGATTCACAGTGATGTGAATACTTGCCAGGCCATTTCTATGTGGTTGGTTGGTTGGTTTTGGTTTTGATTTTGATTTTGGTTGGTTGGTTTTGGTTGGTTGGATGGATTCAAAGAATTACACTACATTTACAGATGTCTTTGTTCTTTGAAGAACCCCAAACCAATCACTAACCCTAAGCATGATTTTCTTCAAATTTATGATTTACAAATTGGTGCAAAAAAAATAAAATAAAAATGTGGGAAAATTTCATAGACAAGGAACCTTTCAGTGAAGAACCTTTCATTTTTGCTGTTGCATGCAGAACATTTTAATAATCTGAAGAACCTTTTTCAACTATAAAGAACCTTTTGTGGACTGGATGTTAAAAATACTTTATGGGACCAGAGATGCCAATAAAAAATATAACATTTTATATAAAAGTCACTTGAAAAGGCAAAGGCTTGTGGACGAGATCCTACATGTTGTGAAAGCGAATGTGTTTTTCTTTGTACAGTAATGGACAAATATTTGTGACGGTCAAGCCTCAAGACAGCTGGAGAACACACGTCTCAGCATTTGCCATCTTGCTGAAGTCAGTTGCTCGAGTCAGATGTTTAAATCCCACATTCATCTGCACACAACTGACGGCTCGCTTTTCAACATCACACATGCAGCTACATTTAAATGTGCACTAAATATTTGATGTTTTTTCACTGGTATACAGCAATGATCTTTAGTTAAAGATTTCACACTGTTTATAAAATGCTATAAAAACGTAAATGAAATAAATATGACATATATTACATATAAATGAATAAAAAAATAAACATAAATAAAAAATATATTTTTTTATAAAAATCTTATAAAATTGAAAACCACCGATTTTATACAGGACATCAAGTAGCACAAGCAACCCAACACAGTATCAACTGTACAAAAGCAACAAAATGTCTTCAAAATCAAACATAAAACTGAACAGAAACTGCAGACACCCAAAAGTATGCAAATATATTAACATGACTGACGGCTGGAATGTAACATTTACAAATTTGTAAATACATAAACAACAGCAGAAGTGCGATTTACCAGCCAAACAAATATAACAAATAAAGGTTATTATCATTAAATAATCATGAAATAAATCTGATAAATGAAATAAGGCTGAAATAAAATATAAATATTAGATGAATAAAAAATAGAAATACTGCTGTGGCAAGTAACTGAAATAAGTTTACATTAACGCACTAAATTTACTAAATGAAAATAAATATAAAACTAAAACTGAAATAAAATTAACCCACAAAAATACTAATGAAAAATGAAAAAGCACAAAAAATTCATAGAAACTAAAATGAAAATATAAAAACTAATTCAAAATATAAATAATAATTTTAATGTTACATAAATAATACTGCAATAACACTGGAACAAAACAGAGGGCAAGATATTACATTAGTATTAGCCTTTTATGTCAACAACAAAATACATGGTAAAATGCATCAGCATTTTATTATTTTCATTACCACTGCCATCTGTGAGCGATTAGAACAGACCTGTGAAATTATTTTAGGTCATGTGACACCAGTTGTGAGTGTGTGTGGACGCAATGTTAAACTACTATTAATCTCTTTATGCGTAAAACTTGAAATCAAACACATTAATTAGAGTACCATCGAAGTGGAACGTGTTACTGCATTTACTTCCGTAAAGAAATGAAAGGATTCAAGGTAACTTGTCAGGAAAAGGCTGTGGCTACCAGTCATTCATTTGAGAGGAAGATTAGGGGTCGCCACAGCGTCCCTTTAGAATTACAGTGTGCAGAAAAGGAGCACTGTTCATTTCATTACCCCTAAATTAGGGGAAAATGTATGATCCAATCATCTAGGCTTGGAATTAGATCATGTGTCATGACATCATCCTTCTGTCTTTCTCTGTCTCACCGAAGCTTGTTAAGGAAAGTTAGATTAATATATTAAATCATGTCATACTTGTTTTCGCAATGGTCAAATTAGTCTTGGTGTTCTTAGGGTTTTTATGGTTTCTTTTTCGCCAACACTGAACTAAAAATATGTTCCTCTTAACTCATATTATAAGCCATTTAGCATTATTATTAATATTATTAAAAAGACCCACACAGTAACTCACTTTGAGAAACACAGAAACACTGGATTAAAGCCACATGTCAAAAGGAGTATGAATGCTACAGGCCATGACGAATAAAGTCCTAAAAAACAACATTACAGCAGAGCAATGGCAGCCCAGTTGTTGTCTTTGTTGTTCATTGGATTGTATGTTATTTAGGGTGTGGAGATTCACAGAAACATCTGTTCCGATACTGGAAATGTGCAGTTAAATTTAGTTTGAAGCTAAGATTACACAAAATTGTTATGCTAAATGTTAAGATGGACAACTGAAGGCCTATTCCTCTATTGGTACGTTAGGCCAGTTAGAGCCAAAACATGCAGCAATATCTTATTTACACTTATTTACGGTCTGTAAAAACAAATAGTACACGTGTACACACTTCTGTTCAGCAAATGCAACGCTTCAGTCTCAGAAATGCTACTTTGAAACATTTAAGTGTTGACAGCAACAATCTGAATGCAAGAATACAGCTCTAATCTGTTAGCACTGGGGAAACTAATCACAAAGACATAAATGACTGCAATTTTAAAAATGTAAAGGCATGAATGAATGTACAAATGCCAATAAACACTTGCCTCTGCAGTCCTACGATGGATTATGCCAGTCCTCTTTAAGGTAAATACTAAGTAAGTACAATCGGCGGCCATCTTGATTAGTTCCCCGCGCAGGTGCTTTCAGTGGTTGCGCTATGTTTTGATTCACCAAAAGAACCGGCCCAAGAGTCATACGTTCGGGAATCGGACTTCACAGGTTGCGCTACATGTTGTTGATTCACGTGGAAACTATCCAAAGTTCTGCTAATTTGAAAACTATGAAAACTGTATCTCTGTCTGTATTCATCCTTTGTGTCTTCCTACGACGTAATTTTATTACCGTTTTTTTTGTTACCCTGGCAACAAGTCTGTGTGTATTCTTGTTTTTTGTTTAATTAGGGCCCAAGCCAGAAAGGCGCAGGGCCCTATTGATCCCCTAAGGATTATTAGGGCCCAAGCCATCAAGGCGCAGGGCCCTATTGTTTTTCTAAGGATTATTCTTTTTTTTTTTCAACCTTCCAGGGCTTTTTGGGGGCCTTAACATACTCAAAAACTCTTGAAAATTTGCACACGCGTTGGAACCTGCGGCCATTAGGACGCCGCAGAGGCTGGGACCCGGGCGTGGCACAAGGGCTCTACGGCGCCCCCTGGAACACAGTCAGAAATCTTGATGTATATCTCACACATACTTGCACGTATTCATATGAAACTCGGTACACATATAAAACTCATTGAGCCGAACAACTTTCACACTGCATGTCATAGGCTCCGCCCAACAGGAAGTTGGCTATTCAGGGCTGTGTAAAATTTAAACATCTGTTTAATCAACAGGAAAAAAATAATCAGTAATTTTTTGTTGTTGTTGTTTTTTTCCCCAACAGTTCACCTCACAGATGAAGACTAAACTGTAATGAAGACAAAAATATGTCACAAATATTATAGATAAATAAAATAGTTAAAAAATGCTTATAAATCATTAAAGGTTTTGGTAACACTTTAAAATAAGGTCTCATTTGTTAACATTAGTAAATGCATTTACTAACATGAACTAACAATGAACAATA
>NW_015556248.1:1535-4093 GCF_001515605.1 Sinocyclocheilus anshuiensis | reverse complement strand
GATGGATTTTGGATAGCTTGAACGGTTTTGCCGTGGTGATTTGTTAAAATAACAGGAAAAAATGACAGAGTAATTGTGTTGTATTATTAAAATGCAGCTTCCAAACAGTTCAAAACTTTTTACATACATAGAACAAGTCATTCTGAGGAAATAGTCATAGTTTCACGACTTTACAACACTCTATGGATAACAGAAAATTAAAAAACTATAAGACATCTGATCTCACTCTGCCACTCTGAATCTCTGTGTGAGGAAGGGAGGAGGTGGGGGGCTGGGTGAGTGTGTGTGTGTTGAGAGTGGGAGTGAGAGAAGGGGAGGGTGAGAGAGAGAGAGAGAGAAACTTTTAAACTTATCTTTAATAACCAGAAAAAAAATCAGTAATTTTTTTGTTGTTGTTTTTTTTCCAACAGTTCAGCTCACAGATGAAGACTAAACTGTAATGAAGACAAAAATATTTCACAAATATTATAGATCAATAAAATAGTTAAAAAATGCTTATAAATTATTAAGGTTTTGGTAACACTTTAAAATAAGGTCTCATTTGTTAACATTAGTAAATGCATTTACTAACATGAACTAACAATGAACAATATATTTTCACAGCATTTATTAATGTTTGTTGATGTTAGTTAATCAAAATGTTCATGTTAATTCAAAGTGCATTATCTAATGTTAACAGATAAAATAGTGGGGGTGAGTGAGAGAGAGAGAGATAGAGAGAGACTTTTAAACATCTCTTTAATCACCAGGAAAAAAATAATCTGTAATCTTTTGTTGTTGGTTTTTTTTTCCCCACTACAGCTTTTGAAATCTATTAGGCCTTATCCTTTTCTGTCAGTTTCTTCCTAACAGAAAAAATAAACAAACACAACACAGAGGGATACAGAACTCAGAAATATTTATTTCAAGATGAAAAAACAATTTTTTCTATGAAATTGCAGAGGTTTCTTTTTCTTTCTTTTTAATCAAGTGAACAGCTGTACAGTTTCATTTTTTTCAATCTTGAAAAAATATTTTTGTGTGGGTATGGGCTAAACAATACTCAGCAGAGAAAGGTGGTTAGAGTGGGTGTTATATAGTGAGTGAGGTGATTAGAAACAGCTGTGTGCAATGAGTGCAATCAGTGCAGTGTGCAAATCGTGCAAAGAATGATGGGATATGTAGTCCGGGGTGCTATCCAACAGTTTGTGTTGTGCGAGAGTCAATCTAATGGAAAGGGTGACCTCTTGTGGTGAATAAACGGAAGTCCATGGACCGAATTCGTGACAATTATCATGTGTTTAAATAAAAAGATTTATACATTTATAAATGTAAGATTTATAAATGTACATTTAAATAGTTTATTAATCATTTACATACACTTTCTAAATGATCTTATGAACTCCTAAATAACTGGTTTGTATATAATGTAATAATTTAGAAATGATAAATTGATCATTAATAAAGTGTGAAAATACAATTATTACACATTATAGATATGCTCAAGAACAAAACATTTATAGCTGTATTTATAAACTGCTTACTAATGCCTATTAATGTTGGAACAATGCTTTATAAAGGATGAATTGACTATTTACTAATGCTTAACTAATGACTCATAGTGAACAGTTATTATAAAGTGTTACCAATTTTTTTAATGTTTAAGTTTTGAATATTAACTGACAATAATACATGCTATATAATTATTGTTCATGTTTATTAATATAGTTAATGTTAATAACTGAAACCTAATTGTAAAGTGTTACTAAAGTTTTATATATTGTTCTGTGTATGTGTGTTTCACAGTCTTAATGGTTTGGATTAACCCTTTAATTGCCGTATCCCTTAAAACCAGACTGCCAGAGGGTTACTGTAAATGCATGTGCCCACTGTGCACCGTTCTCCTGATGCCTCCGGGATGGCATTTACACTGAAGGCTTGGGCCCGCCATCGCTGCTTGCAGCTATATTTATTTATTTGTTATTATTATTTATTTTTTATTTTTTTCAACCTTCAAGCTTTTTGGGGGCCTTAACATATTCAAAAACGCGAGCACGTTCCAGCATCTGCGCTCAGAACAGCTCAAACTCTTGAAAATTGGCACACACATTGGAATCTGCGGTCATTAGGATGCCACAGAGGCTGGGACCCGGGCGTGGCACAGGGGCTCTACAGCGCCACCTGGAAAACAGTCTGAAAACTTGACGTATAGCTCACACATGCTTGCACGTATTCATATGAAACTTGGTACGTGTATAGATCTCATTGAGCCGAACAACTTTTGCACTGCATGTCATAGGCTCCGCCCAACAGGAAGTTGGCTATTCAGGGCTGTGTAAAAAGTGCATGCTGTGGAATTTGATATACTTGTCTGAGGATTTCCAACCGATTGCCACCAAACTCGGTGAACATGATCTCAAGACATGGGGGACGCTAAATTGCGAAGAGATTTTTGATATCTCGAACGGTTTGCTCGTGGCGAGGCGACGAAGTTATGGCAAGAAATGAGAAACAGGAAGTGTCTTATAACACACACATACATTGTCTGATTTTGATCAAACTTCAGGTTTTTTTTCGGT
>NW_015556248.1:662-976 GCF_001515605.1 Sinocyclocheilus anshuiensis | reverse complement strand
AGCTACGACCAACAGGAAGTCGGCTATATTGATTTGAATATGGATTTTTGGAAAAATATAGCTGTGAATTAATGCATGCTCCTCAGACGAAAATTACACTATACACACGAAACTTTGTCTACATGATGCCAGAACATTGAGGAACTTATATTGCGGATGGATTTTGGATAGCTGGAACGGTTTTGCCGTGGTGATTTATTAAAATAACAGGAAAAAATGAAAGCGTAATTGTGTTGTATTATTAAAGTGCAGCTTCCAAACAGTTCAAAACTTTTTACATACATAGAACAAGTCATTCTGAGGAAATAGGCATA
>NW_015556248.1:0-443 GCF_001515605.1 Sinocyclocheilus anshuiensis | reverse complement strand
GAGAGAGAGAGAGAGAGAGAGAGAGAGAGAGACTTTTAAACATCTCTTTAATCACCAGAAAATAAATAATCAGTAATTTTTTGTTGTTGTTTTTTTTCCCCATTACAGCTTAAGAAATCTCTTAGGCCTTATCCTTTTCTGTCAGTTTTAGGGACAAAAAAAATCCTGATACCACTTAATTTGTAGGGCACTGACAACATAATTTGGTAACACTTTATAATAACTGCACGCTATAAATCATTAGGTAAGCATTAGTAAATAGTCAGTTCATCCTTTCTAAAGCACTGTCCCCACATTAATAGTCATTAGTAAGCAGTTTATAAATACAGATATAAATGTCTTGTTCTTGTTCTATAAAATCATTTATAAGCATATCTATTACAAAGGAGATGTAAAGACTCAGTTATCTTCCTAACAGAAAAAAAATAAACAAACACAACACA
>NW_015556247.1:0-387 GCF_001515605.1 Sinocyclocheilus anshuiensis | reverse complement strand
TAAAATGGAAGCATGACTTCACACTTCTTCTTTAATTGTTGGCTTAAACCCAAACTGCAGTACTTCAGTATAAGTAGCAACTTAATTGAAAGATTAAACTGAAACCTTAAATGTGGTTAAAGTTTTCTGTTTGTCACTCGTTCATACTCTTTGTATAACATCTCTAAATACATTCTTCCTGTCATGACATTAGGGGATTTCCATGTCAAACTGATGCCATTGTAATTAGGTACAGATTTTCTTTGTTTTTTTTCCCCCAGTGTTGCAGAGATCAGAACAGGTGAGGACACAGAAAGCACCGAAGAGGTAAGACATTTTTAACAACAGCTCATTTTTAACAATAGCCTCCCACCCCCCAAAAATTAACCTCACTTGATTTATTCAGTG
>NW_015556246.1:650-863 GCF_001515605.1 Sinocyclocheilus anshuiensis | reverse complement strand
TTATGCCTGATATTATAATGAGCAGCATTAATAGGGAGCGGAGTTTGCACAGTCGGCTCTCGGGGGGCGGACTGTGCTTTTTTCCGCTGTTAAGCGCTCTGCACTCGCCGGGCACGCTCCGAGGAGTGTGTCCGTGCCTGTGATCTTGCGATTGCGGTCCCGATGCTGCTGAGGCACGGCGGCGACTGAGATCGCGGTGATCGCACATGATCT
>NW_015556246.1:0-142 GCF_001515605.1 Sinocyclocheilus anshuiensis | reverse complement strand
GGGCCTCACTTCTCGTACTCCGCAGAGTCTAGAGTCAGAGTGGCGCTCCCAGGCCGAAGGCTTCTAGCAGAAGGCAGGTCTGCAGACTGTCATTCTTGCTGGATAGTCTTCGTCGTAAATGTCCTGACGCTTAAGGCCTAGG
>NW_015556245.1:0-563 GCF_001515605.1 Sinocyclocheilus anshuiensis | reverse complement strand
AAACGCTGAAAAAACAGACGTGCAACTTTTCTGACCATCATGTGAATTCTGGGCATTTACGGTCAAAGCAACAGGTTTTGCAGGGGGAAAATTTTTAGACTTCACATTCAACATGTCTTTTGTTTTTAACAATGGACATTCGTTCTTCCAATGACCAAAGAAATGACAATAATTACACGTATTTGCTCTCTCTTTTTCCCCCACCAGAGCCGTGTTGTCCGCCAAGTGGATCACGCGACAATTTGGCAGAGTGAACGGATTTACGCCAGGGTTCTTTTTGAAGATTTTCTCCATATGTTTTAGAACCAAAAGAGGTCTTATGAATCAGAAAGAAGTCATCAGCCATAACAGCTGCCTCATATGCAGTGACCGGTTTACGTTCACTTACATAAGTTGCTACACGATCTGAAACTTGAGTTTTTAAATTGTTCAAGCACCATTAACACTTTTAAATCGTCCAGTGTTTTTACATCAGAAGCTACACACCAGCGATTAAAATAAAGTAAGAGATCGCGTATAAACTCAACATGCGTTTGTTTTTCACTTTTCTTCCAATGCCTAAA
>NW_015556244.1:0-1333 GCF_001515605.1 Sinocyclocheilus anshuiensis | reverse complement strand
ATGGTCTGACCAAGTGAAACCACTAACAAGAGAAAATGACCCTTGAACACCGACAACGTGTAGAATCTCACCAGCAAACTTATTTTTTAAAATGGTGACAGCTGCTGATCGCTCTGTGCCATGCGACATCCATACATCACTGCCCCACTGGGATCTCCAACATTTAACATCGTCCTGTGTGGAATGGGTTTCTTGAAAAAAGCAAAAGTCTGATCCATGGTTTTTAACAAACAAAAAGAGGGCTTTGCGCTTCACATTGTTTCTTAGACCCCTGGCATTAAGAGAAATGAACGATATCGACATTGATAAACAAACAGCAATGAACTGCTGTTAACGTGAATCAAAACAAAGGCAAAACATCAAAATTGACTGATAGATGAAAAGAAAACGGAGATGAACAGAGCTTAACTGACCAATTTAAATTATAATTTTAAACGTCCAGCTGTTATACGATGATAGCTCAAATGCAATAGTGACAGTTAACAGTCACAATCTTAGAAAAGAGCACACGATCCTCATGATGGAACTCACAAAGTAATCTCCACACCTTCAATGAACGCACGCGCTCCGACGTAATAGGCCATTTTTCCAGCAGCCCTCGCCTCTCTCACTCTGGGCCACAAGCTCTTCCGTCTCTCCCGATCCAGCGAAGTCAGATCCTCTGCGAAGCGCAGGTTGTTGTCTTTGAGAAACTGGGACTTCTTGGCAGTTTTCCATAAGGCATCGCGGATAACCCGTGAGGTGACGTGCATGATAACGGTGTGAGGTTTTGTGTTGTCACCTCTCCTCCCTAACCGATGCACAGTGTCAACAACATCAGGGTACTTGCTCTTGGCCTCGGGATAAGTCTCGCTGCAGATTCGAATGACCTCGGATCTTATATCTTCCTTGAAAGTCTCAGGCACTCCAAACAATCTCAAATTCCACCTGCGAGAGTATCTCTCTAGATCAGAAATGCGTGTTATCCAGGTGCCCGTGAGACGTTCTTGATCTTTAAGTCTGGAATCTACATCTTTCACATTCTTCTTTAGATCTTGTACTTCGGCACACACAAAGTCTACCGTTTTCTTCAGCCCTTCTATCTTCAGAGCATTGGCGCTAATCATTCCTTCAAGTGCGTCAGACCGAGTATTGATCAACGAGGAGAGTGTGGAAATGATGGCAGAGTCGGCCTGCTCGTTTGGACTTGAAGATTTACCTTTTTTGTGAGCAGGTGGCTTGCTAGGAGTGACAAGTAGTGAAGTCGCGCAGAGATCTAGCTCATTTACAGCAGGAGAAGCATAATCGAGGACATCCATACTGATGTCGACAATGTCTGATCGCTCTTTGCGTT
>NW_015556243.1:0-549 GCF_001515605.1 Sinocyclocheilus anshuiensis | reverse complement strand
AATTGTTTTAAGAGAAGGGAAAAAATTTAAGACAACATTTTTTTTGAGAGAAAAAAGTAGAGAAAAAGTTTTTAAAAGAGAAAAAAGTTTTTAAAAAATGTTTAAAGAGAAAACTTCGGACTTCGGCTCAAGAAGGATCCAAGACACTATTTTTTTCCTCCTTGTTTTTTCCCCCCACTTCCCAACACTTAAAAAAGAAAAAGGGTTTTTTGAAGAGGAAAACCATTTTAAAGAGAAAAAAAGTCTTCTATACCAGTGTTTCTCAACCAGGGGTCCGTGGACCCCTAGTGGTCCTTGACATAAGGCCAGGGGGTCCGCATAAAGTATGAATTTTTGTATATTTTGACATGACATGTTCCCATGAAAGAAAAATCCAATATAGCTGATGATATGGCCAAATACTGGACAAGTCAACTAACTTGAATTATACTTGACTGCATTTGGTCCTCACAAAGACACAAATGATACGAGTCAATTTTGTTCTGGGGGTTCTTGAGGATGGTCCTGAATTGGACTGGGGTCCGGTACGCCAAAAGGTTGAGATTCACT
>NW_015556242.1:0-515 GCF_001515605.1 Sinocyclocheilus anshuiensis | reverse complement strand
AAATTATTACAAGAACCTAGTGATGAATTGTACAAGAAAAGGAATATAACAAGAGTGCAAAGAGAAGCTTTATCAGCATTCATAAATGATCCTTTAACAAGAGTGCAAAGAGAAGCTTTATCAGCATTAATAAATGATCCGACTTTGACTATTCAATGAGCAGATAAAGGTGGAGGGATTGTGGTTATGAATACTAATACATACGTTGAGAAAATAAAAGGGATGTTACATGATGAGACATTTTATAAGAAACTTGTATTTAACCCGACTGAGTCCTATAAAAAACTAATTGACCAAGTTTTACAAATAGGATTAGATAGGAAATGGATTAATGAACAAGAATGAAAATATTTAAAAAATTAATATCCTAGGATTCCGGTGTTATACACTTTACCTAAAATTCATAAATCGTTAGAAGATCCTCCAATGCGACCAATTGTCTCAGGGAATGGGTCAGTGACAGAAACCTCATCTAAATTTCTTGATTCTTTGATTCAACCGATAGTGAAAAAACT
>NW_015556241.1:0-1435 GCF_001515605.1 Sinocyclocheilus anshuiensis | reverse complement strand
CATTCAGAAAGCTCCAATAAATCAGGCATGCATTTTTAAATAAATTCCTTAACTCTTCTTGTATACTGTACTAATATTGCTATCAGTTACACACATGAACTGAGTTTAATTCTTCAAGATTCGCTCCTAATCTGCCCCCTTTTATTTCTTTATTTTAAATCTATTTTCTTTTAATCAAGAAATCATGCAGGCAGCTCATAAGAACAACCATTCATGTCAACTTTAAGTAAAAAGTTCACTTGAATGGATTAACTGCACCTGCTTTCAGGTGCAATGGCTGATGTACAGGTTTGCTTACCAACAAACAAACAAAAAAATCCACACTCGAAACCATAGTGCACACAAGGAAATACCAAGGAAAAAAAACTGCAAAGAACCCAAACTATAGAAACATTCATACAAATAATCTCATGCACAAGCCATTACAGAAAAAAGCCAATTGAAGTTATATTAAAACCTTGTATTAACCTGTTAACCTGCTAGCCCCCATTTTGGGACTCACAGCTAAAAATGACCTACCTAACTTAAAATGATAAAATTTCCTGACAATGTATCTTTGGAAAGAAGACACTTTAGGCCTTACTATCCATCATCCAGAGTTGATAAATCTCAAAAAGATAAAATGTTATAGACACTGAAGTGCCTTGAAATTTGTTTTTACCATACTGAATGTGTTTTTTATTTCATATACAAATACATGAAATCAATCCTGGAGCAATCCAGAGAAGTAATGGGTTGAAAGTCACATGTCTCATGAGTTTATATTTCAAATTGGAAGAAGATACCAAGAAAAATGGTTGCAGGAATCTAATTTTTCAGAGACTATGTCTAGTCCCCCTCCCCCTGTTTGAGGAAAAATAGCCACCAAATGTATTGAAGGGTTCTACAAACTATTTTAGTCATTATACATACCCCTGCATAGTTTTTCAATTATAAAATAATAGACTGAATTTTAGACGTCGTATAAGTGATTTATTTGAGCACTAGAAAAATACAAGAATAATTTGAGGAGGAAAAAAAAAAATTAGCTTTGTATGTCAAGTACATACTCTGATTGCCAGACATACAGCATTCACACTGGTTGCTGGTCATACAGACAGTAATCACACGCTGATGTGCACTCATACAGATGGTAATCATACAAATACAGCTACATTCCCCACAAAACACACACACGTATATATGAAAAATGTTGAATAGGGAAAAGCTGATGGCCGGTCATACAGATGGTAATCATGCAGATACAGCCACATTCCCCACAAAACACACACACATATATGAAAAATGTTGAAGAAAAAAAAAGAATTATTTGTGCAAAAAGCCAATCGCTAAGTTACGCCCCCATCAGATGACAGGTGCGTCACAGCGTGCATCACACCAGTCCTCAGGTGCTTATGCTAAAACATTAGCCACATTTAAATCTAGACTCAAAACT
>NW_015556240.1:392-972 GCF_001515605.1 Sinocyclocheilus anshuiensis | reverse complement strand
CAACAGGTTCTTTTGCACTGTTATTCTGACATCTGAAATAAAAAAAGCAAGCATGCGGTTTACACAAACTACATTATTAATATTATTGTGATGTTCACTGATACTAGTTCTAATTTATCGAAACAAAGAACACAATTACCACATAGCAAACATATTTTACCATGCAGTAACTAAATCAAATGAAAGTAACATCTGTAAAATAGTGAATGCACACTTACTCTAAGATTCTGAACGGAGTTGAAAACTGAACGAGTGTCCCCTTCCTATGAGAGATGCAGGTGAATGCAAGAGTGGTGTATTCCCCACAGTACCTTAGTATAGTATGCATACTTCATGAGAAAACACAATGCCAATTCTTACATTTCAACACTATCAACCACCACTAATATTACCACATATTCTAGGAATAATAAAATTACAATTACTATACTGTGCACTTACTCAGTATGATTTTCCAGCGAACTCAAAACTGAACGACATGCGTGTGTCTTTCTTGTGCAAGATGCCGGTGGTGCAGCCACAGTCCCAAATGAAAATTGAAACAGTTTCAAACATTTCAGCGTCATTACTCCATAAGACA
>NW_015556240.1:0-178 GCF_001515605.1 Sinocyclocheilus anshuiensis | reverse complement strand
AGTTTTGACTAATCATTCTTACTTACATTAGGCTAGTAACATTATAACTCATATTACTTTTATATCGTATTTCTGTCTGTTATAGAACATAAAAAAAACATCCTGGCATCGTGACATTTGTCACTCCACTCAACCACTCAAGATGGCGGCGCGTTCACACGCTGCGGCTTCTCTCTCT
>NW_015556239.1:0-524 GCF_001515605.1 Sinocyclocheilus anshuiensis | reverse complement strand
TTAAAAAAATACTTTTCGTACTTAAGTACAATAAATATCACATACGATAAGACTTAGTAATATTCGTACTTAAGTACAATAAATATCACATACGATAAGACTTTTACTCAAGTAATATTCTAAACAGTGACTTCAACTTCTACCAAAGTCATTTTCTGGTAAGATATCTGTATTTTTACTTGAGTATGGCGTTCAGGTACTTTATACACCACTGTGTAAACTGCATTTATGACAAAGAACTGCACAGATGCAGATATGATACAATCTATCGATAAACACGCACCTTGTCCTCTGTCTCTCGCTCTGCGGATTGAAGAGCGCACTGAAAGACGGGGAGGAGCCGATCGAAGTCTGCCGCTGTTTTCATATGAAATGTAAAGGGGACTGAGGCGATCACTAATTCGTGTACAGCAGGGTTCCTCAATTAGTTTTTGCCGAGGGCCAAATTCTGCCAACAATACCAAGGGCCACTGACACACACATATATATATATATAATTGTTATTATTATTACAATTATTATAT
>NW_015556238.1:0-365 GCF_001515605.1 Sinocyclocheilus anshuiensis | reverse complement strand
AATCAAAGTTTATGACGTCATCACTACGTGCCCCCTGCAGAGTCCGCCAAAAAACAGTTACGCCCCTTTCGCAATTAAAAACAACAACAACAAAAAACAGTGCACCGCACCTTTGTACCAGTGAAGAGCGCAAGTTAAAAGGTAAGACCACAGCATAGTGTGCTTAGCTATAAAAGGGCTGCGATTAAACAGTGGCCTTTAGCGAGCTTATTTTCTGCCGGTTTATTAGCGCTCGCAGTGCTGCCACCGCAAATGTTCCTAATATTTCTGTCGTTAGCATATAACGTTAAGTTACTGTGCCACTGCTGATTTCTGTTGCGTCGCGTCCAGTTGCATTCAAAGACAAACCAACAGACAGTATTTGA
>NW_015556237.1:0-974 GCF_001515605.1 Sinocyclocheilus anshuiensis | reverse complement strand
GTTGTCTTGAGCGGACCGAAAAATACATTGATTTATTTAACCAATAGCTGTGTCCAACCAATGGCAGAGGAAAGAAGTGTTTGGGAAATGACAACAAAAATAACACATTTCAGCTTTAATCATAATTGATAGTTTTATCAAGAAAAGATGAATGTGCTTAGTTAAACACAAAAATGTCACAATTCCAAGCTCCGTACAGCAGATTACACACAGCTTCTCCTAAATTGTTCAGTTTGGCTGTCAATTCGCAACAACCTTGCATCAAAATTTGCTTCTATATTCAGTCTTATTCAAGAAAAAAACATTGCTATACATTAGGGTTGGGCCGATAGACGATGCCATCGTCCATCGCCGATGGCTGATAGACATCACGATGTTGAGCCGGCATCGTGATCCCCCCCCCATACCCCCGCATCCCAATACCGTGTTCGGAAAGAAAATGAGTGTAGGCGGAACCCCTAAAGGGAATAAATACGAGATGGGAGGAAAATATATATTTCAATATTTTTCCTCGCAGGTATATAATTGGGTATACTACATATATATTTCGGCATCAGGGAGCCACTATTATACCTGGCATTGAAACTGGCATCATGCTTTTGAATGCACGATCGCTTTTAGTTTCACTTTCACTTTCGAGATTCGCGATCGCAAGTAGTCTGTTTATACTATGGAGCGGCAGTACTTACCACATATTTTACAAGATTAGATGTTTGTCAGTGGTGAAAAAAAGCTTTTGGCTTCTCTCCTGAGGCCACAAGAGGGCGCATCGAGCAAAATATTATGCACGTTTCTTCAAAGAGTAATAAAATAACACGACTATCTTTGAAAAATGTGCATAATGTTTAAAATAATATTTATAAACCATAGATAATTAAAGGTCATAATTATGTATAGTTTAATACAAAGGACCGAAAAACCAATCACACAAGTAGGCTACTTTCTTCATTTAAAAACATGAGATACAGTGGGAT
>NW_015556236.1:0-15460 GCF_001515605.1 Sinocyclocheilus anshuiensis | reverse complement strand
AGATTTGCACTCTATTCATTTGCTGCTTGTTTTCTTTAAAAAAAAGAAAAAAATAACACTAGCTTTCTAATCTTTTTGTATTCTGTTTTCTTTTCATTTATAATACAATTAACAAAAGCAAAAAAGACCTCCAACACTAGCTTGCTCTATTCTTTTTCTATTCTATCGGTTTTTATTTATTATATTTAAAAACCCTTGCTACGTGTACTGCGTTAAGCTAACTGAGACTTGTTATAGCACTTGTTATTATATTATTGCTCTTTTGTTGATTTTGATTGCTTCCATTGTCCTCATTTTTAAGTCACTTTGGATAGAAGCATCTGCTAAATGACTAAATGTAAATAAATGTATATATTGGAGTATGTCAAACACGTAGCCCTTGAGACTATTTTATCCCTTCAGGGAGCGCTCTCTCACAAAAAGGTTGGAGACCCCTGGTCTAAACATTCTTAGGCATTACTTTTATTATCGTCTAAACATTACTTTTATATTGTTTTGATTTATAGTACATAGAACATAAAAACATCCTCACATCGTAGCATTAAATGCAATGAAAGATTGCCATATTTCAAAATGTTGCACTCGATTGCACACATTTTAGTCTGGAATTATAGTTTGGGAAAAGTCCAACTAGTAAATGCATTCAAGTTTATGTCACAATAACACGTTATCTAATGCCAATAAGAAACATTACTTACTCGGCATAAATGATCTCCTCCACTGGATCAAGCCGTGGGTTGCATCTCCTTCTTCTTCTGAGCTAAACAAAAAGCTTTTTTCTCCCAGCACGTCTTCTTCTGAGGTAAACAAAAAGCATCTTCTTCTCAGCGGGTCTTCTTCCAGAAACGAAAAATATCCGAGTTGAACATGTTGCTGCTTTGTTTACAGAGGTGATGTGGGCGTTTACATGTCCGCGCGTCTCATGCATAAGCCCACTCAACCTGAAGTATGGCAGTCTCTAAGGCTTTTTTTCTGGTGTGTTTGATGTTTGTGAGTTTGAGGGCTGATCTATCCCGGTCACCTTTGTCAGGTTTTATAACCTAGGTTTGGGGACCACTCCAGGCTCTAGAGTGCTTTTGTCTTGAGAAGTGCGCATTGACTTCACACTACGTCAGTCTGGCAGAGTTGGTATTCTCATTCTCAAAGCATTCCAATGCAGCTCAAGTTCCTGAAGGGGAACGTTCCTAGGTTATGTCTGTAACCATGGCTCCCCAAAAGGAAAGATACACTGAATCACCCTGACATACTTCCTGCATCCCTGTGAGTGCTTGCTTCGACCTATCAGAAGCTAACAATGTTTACACCGGATGCGCTTTTAAGCTTCCTGGTCACTATGTCACCCCAGCCGTGATGTCCCGCCACTCTATTGGACTGATTTCAAATGTGCTTCAGTACATGGTCACGCGTTCCAAAAGCATTCAGATGTAGCATCTCATTACCTTCAATCTGTATTGTATAAAGCATTATATAAATAAAGGTGACTTGACTTGACTAATGTTACTTATTGCTATAGTTATCGTCTGTTGGTGTAAACACTAATATAGTTATTGTTATAGGAAAGGAAAGGAATGGATGTGTGGCCAAGTATGGTGACACATATGTGGTATTTGTGCTCTGCATTTCACCCATCCAAGTGCACACACACAGCAGTGAGTAGTGAACAAACACACACACCGTGAACACACCCAGAGCATAAGGGCAGCCATTTTTGCTGCGGCACCCGGAGAGCAGTTGGGGTTTCCGTGCCTTGCTCAAGGGTCTCACCTCAGTCGTGGTATTGAGGGTGGAAGAGAGCGCTGGTCATTCACTCCCATCACTGACAATTCCTGCCGGACCTGAGACTCGAACCTGCGACCTTTTTGGTTACAAGTTTGACTCTAACCATTAGGTTACTGCCCCAATAGTCAGCTAGTGTGAACACTAATATAGTTATTGTCCACTGGTGTGAACACAATTATATTAGCATACACACTAGCTGACGATAACTATATTAATCATCATAGTTATTGTCCCCTGGTGTGAATGCTAAAATAGTTATTGTTATATCTTTATGGTTATAGTTTTTGGTGTGAACAGGCTTTAAGACAAACAGGAATTGACTCACAGGAAATGTGATCTGGTTCGGGAAGTTGCCTTCTGGACAGGTGTCAAGCACAGACTCTTCAATCGGTCCACCAATGCCACAGCAGTCTAACTGGCACACAGACACACACAGCTGTTAGATTATGTTTCCACTGGTTTACCTTCATCATGAGCCGATGTCCTCATAATGTGGTGTGTATTCAGGGTTCAGGCCACATCCCCAACATACAGATGTCCTCATAATTCAAATCATTAAATAAACATGAAAAATATTTTATTTTTTATTAAAAATGTAAAAAATGCAGATCGTTCTCCTTTAGGAGTATGATTATGGTTAGAGACTAAACAAATATTGGATCAGAATAAAACCTTTATGTGTATGGGATGTCGTCATAATCATAGGAGTGTCAATGTTAGGGTGAACATACTTCCATTTTTTCCCAGACATGTCCTGGCCACGACTTCTAAATCGCCTAAAATGTCTGCATTTTGTCTTTGATTTCCTATTGACGTCAGATGTGTTTGACTTGAAGCGGTGCTGCACCGAATGATCAGTGTATGACATCAAAGTACCGCGAGGGCAACAAAGCATAAGGAGCCGTCTGCTCTCTTATTGCTCTCACAGTAATTTAATGTCATACAACAATCGGTCTGCGCAGCGCCGCTTCAAGTCAAACACACCGATGCTCTCTACAGTCCTCATACATTATGCATATGTGTATTTGCTTTGATTTGACCAAAAGTCATTGGTTGATTATGTACATTGCCTGCACTTTATTGGTCAAACCTCTTTTTCCAGTCATTACCTTCGGTAGCTATGAAAACAATAGCATAACAAAGCCAAAATCCAGCAATTTAATATATATGTGTGTGTATGTGTGTGTGAGACTTACAGTTTTGTGGAATAGTTTGAGAACCATGGTTTCATTATTACGCCTGGTGTGCGGATACTGAGTGTAGATCTTGATGTAGAACTTTGCCAACCCGTCTGACATCTACAACACAACAAACACTCAAATGCTTTCAAATCTGCACTATTATTCAGATATGTGCTCATGATCTCTGTGTGTGCTTACTTCTCCACGCCACACAAAGGCCATCACTCCTACTGCGATGTTTATGATGATCAGAAAGGACAGCAGGCCAGAAAACTGAACATCAGAAAAACAGAAATGTTTGTTCAGTACATAAATATAGTTCATCTAATTCAGGTCAGACAATTTTGTCAGTTTAAGTTAACCCTTATAAGCTATCCCTTTGGGATGTACATTTGGCTGTTAGTGTCTCCAGAGACCCCAGATATTAAATGTGAAGTTGTAACACAATAATGTAATATTAAAAAAAAAATTTAATATCACTCAACATTTACTCAACCAGCCATTGAAGAGGAGTGGACCAACATTCCACAGGCCACAATCAACAACCTGATCAACTCTATGCGAAGGAGATGTGTTGCACTGCGTGAGGCAAATGGTGGTCACACCAGATACTGACTGGTTTTTGGACCCCCCAATACAGTAAAAAGGCACATTTTAGAGTGGCCTTTTATTGTGGCCAGCCTAAGGCACACCTGTGCAATAATCATGCTGTCTAATCAGCATCTTGATATGCCACACCTGTGAGGTGGATGGATTATCTCGGCAAAGGAGAAGTGCTCACTAACACAGATTTAGACAGATTTGTGAACAATATTTGAGAGAAATAGGCCTTTTGTGTACATAGAAAAAGTCTTAGATCTTTGAGTTCAGCTCATGAAAAATGGGGGCAAAAACAAAAGTGTTGCATTTATAATTTTGTTCAGTGTAATCATTTATAGCAAAACTGTAAGTCTGATCAGTCTGAAATGATATAGCAAACAAATTAGACGTCAGGACCCAAGTCTCTGCCAAGTTTTGGGCTTGTAGCATTAACCTGTTAACCTGCACCCCCCATTTTGGGACTCGCAGCTGAAAATTACCTACCTAACTTAAAATTGTTACAGTTCCTGACAACAGTGTGCTACACACACAATTTTGGTGTCTTTGGATGATGGATAGTAAAGCCCAAAGGTCTTCTTTCCAGAGTTGAAAGATAAAAAGTTATAGACACTGAAGTGCCTTGAAAAAGTTGTACACGGATTTTTTTTTTTTCATATACAAATACATGAAATCAGTTCTGGAGCAATCCAGAAAAGTAATGGGTTGAAAGTCACATGTCTCATGAGTTTATATTTCAAATCTGAAGAAGGTACCATGCAAAATGAGATTCCTGCAAGCATTTTTGCTATGGCTATGTCTAGTCTAGTCTGGGCGCCCTCGAGGCAAAAGTGCCAGATTTTTTGAGCATTTGGTGTTCTTGAGCTGCCATACTGCAAAAAACAAAGTGCAACAGTTAGGCTATAGTTTTCCTACTATTTTTCTATGGACACCATGCTATTTTTTATTCTAATAAAAAAGCCTATTACGCTATGACAACAGCTTGGACAGAGCTGGCTAGCTGGATGTGAAATAAGTCATGCCTTTTATTGTTTTCCCTGTTTGTTATTTGTTAATAGTTTGTTACATTCAGTTATGTCAAATATGTTGCCAAATCCATTAAAATTAAGATAAAAAAAATGGTAACACTTTACAATAAGGCGTCATTAGTTAACATTAATTAATGCATTAGTTAACATGAACTAACCATGAACAACACCACTGTTCAGCATTAGTTAATATATGGGTAAGTTAACATAAACAAACATTAACACATCTATTCACGTTAACAGCTTAATTAGTTAACATTAATTAATGCATTAGTTAATGTGATCTAACCATGAACAACACCTCTGTTCAGCAGTAGTTAATCTAAGTTAACGTTAACTTGCACATATATTAATGTATCTATTCATGTTAACAGCTTAATTAGTTTACATTAATTCATGCATTAGTTAACATGATCTGACCATGGACAACACCTCTGTTTAGCATTAGTTAATCTAAGTTAACGTTAACTTGCACATATATTAATGCATCTATTCATGTTAACAGCTTAATTAGTTAACACATTAGTTAACATGAACTAATCATAAACAATAACTGTAAACAGCTTTATTTAATGTTTGGTAATGTAGACTTGCTGTACATATTTACATTGTTATTCATGTTCATAGGCACTTTACTCTCTACTTATATTGAACAAAGCACTTTAATTAACCTGTTAACCCGCACCTGGACGCCAGCGCACTGAACGCTCTTTGTTTGCACGTGTCAATGTTTACGAATAGATTAAATGAAACGGGACAAAATTAATCTTTACAAACTATATATCATATCGATAGATCGCCGTTTTTCAATGGAAAGCTTATAAGGAATGTATTTGCTAAATTTGTGTAAGCAGTACACATCAAAACATGCATAATCAAAACGCAGTACATACCAGATTCGTCGTAATAGCGAGTCATAAACAATTCTGGATTGCTCCAGGACTTATTTCATGTATTTGTATATGAAATTTAAAAAAAAATATTCAGTGTGATATAATTTTTTTCAAGGCACTTCAGTGTCTATAACTTTTTATCTTTTTGAGCATTATCAACTATGGATGATGGATAGTAAAGCCCAAAGGGTCTTCTTTCCAAAGACGCCAAAATTGTCTGTGTAGCACACTCTTGTCAGGAACTGTTATCATTTTACGTTAGGTAGGTTATTTTCAGCTGCGAGTCCCAAAACTGCACCCCAGGTTAACAGGTTAACAGACTTAGTAGACCTTAGTTAGTTGCTACAAAATGAGGTTGAAAATCCTGCTGTTCACTAGTTCACAGAAAACAATATATTGATTTAACTTTTGTAAGACATGATTTGTGATAAAACGGCCCTATGCGAGGGAGTGACGACGACCATGAATATTTAGTGATTCACACCGGAGAGACAAAGGGCCAAAGATAATGGACCATCAATATGAATGTGACTGAGGCAGGTAAGAAAGAGGGTGAGGAGAGTAAAATAATGTGGGTTTTTGATTATTTGTATTTTAACACAGTATAATACAAATATACACAGTGAAGGTCAAGGACACATGATTGAACATACTGATCTGAACTCTGAAACTTGAACAGTAACATTCATTCTTAGTGTTAACACTTGTACTACTTTTATATCTTGTGGTTTGTCAGGAATTATAGTTTGGGAGTTATTGGGTTAGTCCTCTCAGCGTGTCTTCTTCCAGAAACGAAAAGAAGCTGAGATGAACTCTAAACGTTTGTTTTTGGAGGTGATGTGGGTGTTTACATGTCCGCGCGTCTCATGTGGATATTTAGAATTTAAAAAGCATAATCGGCTCGTGAGCGTGACCGCATTAGAGATAATGAGTTGAGATGGGAAAAATCGCGTTGGTTTCATACGCATTACTTTATCAGAGAATATTTGTTTTGTACGTAACTTACTTCATTTAAAAGTAGGCATTTCAATCTTTCTATACATGTATTTTTCATGTATTTGAGGCAAGTATTATCATGAATTCTGTCCATAGACTTCCATCCGACTGCCACAAGAGACCGCCTCTTCATCATATTGACTCTCACACCACACAGACTGAAATCCTTCTGTGAGATGATGTGGCTTCTTAAACCGAATAAGGCACACAACATATTTCATAGTATTTAAGCAGTGATAAAGGCATTGCATTATATATATACTTTATTTTAATGAAAATTATAATAAGAACTCAGATAAATCGTACATTGCCGTAGTCGTGTGTTTATTAGTCACGTCACACAAAAGGCAGTTGTCATGAATTCTGTCCATAGACTTCCATCCGACTGCCACAAGAGGTCGCCTATTCATCATATTGACTCTCACACCACACAGCCTGTTACATGTCACTCCGGACTACATTTCCCATCATTCATCACACCGATTGCACACAGCTGTAACCAATCACATGCTCACCTGAAAGCTATTACATACATTATATAACGCCCACTCAGATCCTGCTCAAGTCGCCGAGTATTGTTCTACATTTATCACTCTCCTAGTGTAAGCTGCTTTACTGAGCCATTCCGTGTTTCTGTTTAGTCTCTAGTATTGTTCTGCGTTTATCACTCACCTAGTGATAGCTGCTTTACGGACCCTAGTTTCTAGTTCTAGTTTAGTCTAGTCATTTCGTGTTGCCTTGTTTCCTGTTTCCTTATTCCTGCCTGTGTATCTTGGATTAACCCTTGTCTCGCCGCTCGGACTCTGTTTGTACCTTGTCTGGACTATTGCTCATGGTTTCTGGATTACCCCTCTTGTCAAGCCCTCTGGATTCTGTTTGCCGATCGATGACTCATGCCAGCCCTAAGAATACTCTTTGTCTTTTCTGTTTGCTGATGCTCGACCTTGCCTGTGTATGACATGTCTATGAATAAAGCTTTGCGTATGGATCCGCACGTCTCACGTCTCATCAGCCCCGTAACAAGAATTCGCTGAGATTTAGGTTGTTTTATTTACGTTGTCTGTGAAGAGAGGTGACAGAGACCGAGATGGCAGAGAGCGCACCCTGTTTTTATTTTCTTTATTTTACAAAAGCACATTGTTTTGTTGTTATTATGACTATACACAAATAAAAGTAAACCCTTTGCAGTTTCAAATGATACCTTACTGTATTCTTATCTGTACAATCAAAAATGGAGTATTTTAGTTATTTTCGTGGTCATCAAGAAAATAAGAGACAGACCGCACCAGTGTGGGCTTCGACCCCAGAGGGTAAAATAGCATTTCAGTAAGTAATTTGTAGTAATTTCTCAAGCCAAATTAATAAGACGTTTAAATAGGATTTCAGTAAGTTCGCTTTCTCAAGCAAACTTAATGGGCCTCATTCATGAAACACAAGCAGAACAAATTTTTGTGCAAATCGTTCGTAAGGCCGTTCTGACGTAAACTTTCGAATTCATGAACATTTTTGTATTTTCAAAATGTTTGCTGGTATGAAAGAAATGTACACCTGCTCCCTACCATGTGTCCTACACGCGTAAATGGTGCGTAAAATGTTCTGTGCTCTTTTTTTGGCAAACTGGTGACACGTAATTATTATGGCAGTGCATCAAAATTCAAAGTTCACTTGCCCTTGCCCCCTTTTTTTGTAGCTGATAACTGTAAAACCCAGCGCTCGTCACTGTCCACTGTAAATAGAGGACAGGTGGGACAAATAGCAACAAACCATCCTACTTGTACAACGACTGCCTACAATAATGGAGAAGTCAAAATTACTAAGATACTTGTAATACGTCACCGCCATGGATGTTCCAAATCAAAGCAACCACAGCATCTCAGCTGGAAAATGCTGTGCCACCAAAAAGTTTTCAATCGCCACCAGCTGGTCGTTTTCAGAAGAGCACCTGACATTTTTTCAACTGGCTAAAACCTCTTTGGTGGAAACACGTTATTGAATATTTATTGTTAGGCAAATGGCCTATTAGTCTTTTTTGCATTTATGCAATATACTGGCGCCAAACCTGAGAAAGTAGACCAGAATATTCCACTGCATTCCTGGACACGCAATTTGCGTAGCTGTAATTCATAGGCGGGGATTATGCTAACTGTGAATAAGCGTGCACGAGCGCCCTATTTACAAATGATTGGAATTCATTAACATACACGTTTAACTAACAAATCGGATGTTTACGAAGCGTTTGTGAATCCGGAGGAGAGTTTTCGGGAAGGTATAGTTACATAAATATTCATGATGCATAAGTTTCATGAATGAGGCCCAATAAGTTTAAATAGTTTTTTTTTTTTTTTTTGGACAAATTATGTAACAAAAAGCATATTTTTAGTTTCCCATTGATGTCTATGAAAAAAATATATTTTAAATGTATTTATATATATATATATTTTTAAAACCCTAAAATCTTCCCAACACTGCACAAATGTAGACTAAAACATTAATAAAGTGAGTGATATTACATTTGTTTAAAAAATAATAAGAATAAAGAAATTATGTAACAAAATCACTTTTTTTTCACACTAACACACAGATATCCAGATATCATTACAATGTTTTTGTTTGCTTGTTTGTAGAGCTAGCAAGTGTCAACCACCACATCAATTCTCATGCCATTTAGATGAAGGGATTTTTTTTTTTTTTAAATTTCAGCAGAAGCCATTTGGGGTCAAAAAGACCCCAGATTTTCTCAGATACACACAAAGGAAAGAAGAGAAGAGTCATGACTGTTCCAGCTTTTCTTGACCGCGAGTTACATTTTACTGGTTTGGGAAAAATTGTCTCTACAAATCAGTTTCATCCTACTGTAGTCTGAATCCTGAAGGTGTTTTAAGCCTTTTATACTTTCTGAGCGCACGAGTCTGCTAGGGTCTGCGTGACGTAAAACAATCGTCATCGGAGGGTGTACACGGAGACTCTTTGTGGACATCTGTGTACCTCCAATTTTTTGTGACTGCTCGCACAAGTACGCGTGGTCAGTAGGTTACAAAAGCAACAATTGCGCATGTGCAGGCTGTGTGAAGTCCATCGCTATCTGCACCACTAAAATCCGTAAAAAAAAAACAATATAAAGACAGCCAGATGTGCAATAATTCATGGAGGGAAATTGCCCAGAGTTTGGGCAATTGCTTGTTTACTGTTTACATGTTTGTTTACTGTTCAAACTGATCTACTGCGCATGTGTGGAACACGTCCACCGAGCGGACCACCAGCATACACTTTCAGTACTATAAATACAAGTAGTCCACATCAGTGCTGTCCGTGTCTGCGTGCGCAGTTTGGATGCGTAAAGTATAACACAGACTTTACAGCTTTGTTTCAATGTCAACACATGCAATTCTTTAGAGATCATCTTGTGTTATATCTGCTGTATGAATAAGTATGATGCATCTGTAATGAGTATTTTCCTCACCACATTAAGAGCAGATTTATTGCGGCTACATGCGTGCGCCATGATTGCCGAGAACAGCGACCAGTGTTATCAGAATACCGGTGATGACCAACGCCGTCACACCTGACAGACAGAACACATAAAGTCAAGGATAAGCTTACAGACTGAAAAAGTGAGTGTAAATATCATTTAATTCAACAGATATAAAATGAGAAACAACAGAAGGACAAACCAATAGTGAATGGTGTTGTTTTCAGTCCATTCATTTGGTAAATTCCTATGAATCCAGTGATGACCCGAAACCATGTTCCCAGACAGACTAGCCCAAAACCCACCATCTGAAAGAAACACACAACGCTGCATCACAATCATCATCACTGGATCACAATCATTATCATCACTACATCACAATCATCACTTCATCACAATCATCACAATTAGGACTGCACAATATATAATTTTAGCATCGATATCACAATGAGCGCATCCACAATAGTAACATTGCAGAATGTGCAATGTGAAGTATAGGGATTGTAGTGGTAACACTTTACATTATTGGTGGAGAGGATACAGAGTGATGCAACCAATCAGTAGATATGGGGTGATTAGGAGGCCATGATTGTCAGAGGCCAATGGGAAAATTTGGCCAGGATGCTGAGGTCACAACCGTTTAACGTCTCATACAAATGAAAGTGCTTTTTGACTGAATAGTGTCCCCATCATTATGCTGGGGCGCTAGGACCCACAAAGACCACAGGGTGAGCACCCCCTGCTGGCCTCACTAACATCTCTTCCAGCAGAAACCTAGTTTTCCCAGGAGATGTCCCATCCAGGTACTGACCAGGCAAAACCCTGCTTAGCCTCAGTGGGTGACCAGGTGAGAGCTGCAGAGTGATAGCTGCTGGCTTAATGAGTTATAAATGTTAATAACTTGTGAAAGTGAACAAAAGCATTATGTATTATGTAACAATCACATTTTATTTAATTTTTTCACACTAAGCCATATATCATTACAATTAGTTTTTTTGTTTGTAGAGCTAGCAAGTGTCAACCACCACATCAATTCTCATGCCATTTAGATGAAGGGATTTTTTTTTTTTTTTAATTTCAGCAAAAGCCATTTAGGGTCAAAAAGACCCCAAATTTTCTCAGATACAAAAAAAAAACGTTATAAAGGTTAATAACTTGTGAAAGTGAACCTTACACTAATCATTTATTTATTAATTACTAATGCACACACAGAATAGTTTTTTCTGGTGAAATGTATTTTATTGTTGATGCACTATATGTTAATATCTAAATATAACACTTAAGTATATTTTATCTAATTTAATAGTTTTGAAATAGCTATTTGAAATAATCATTGAAATAATAAATCAATGACCAAAAGCACCATGAAAGAACATTATCATGATATCAAATATAATTACTGATTGCTTATTAATATGATAAAAGACCACTGTAACTGGAGTATTTGGCCATCCACACTTGCAGTATCTGTGCGTGAGCAAACCGACCACAGGAGCACTGGTGTGGTTTTTTTTTTTCATGGAAATGCTCCAGTTACTACATAACATCGGTTCCCTGAGATAAAGGAATGAGTGTTGCGTCAAGGACGCTTATGCAGAAATTGTACAAAAAACCTGTTTACTCCGATACTGAAGCCTCCAGTACTCCCACCCACAACATTCATGTTTTGTCCTGCTGCCGCCCGCAAAAACCCACATAAAAGTAGCCAATATAGGCTTTTTCTGTACATCCATGAAATTTACATGACAGTAAGTTCTGTGTCGCCTAGCCACAACCAGCATTATTTCATAGTGTCCCAGCTCAAACACTCCCAGTAAAATATTTGTTATTAAAGCATCAGCATTCACAAACCACTGTTATTTTTAACAAAAAAGAAATCATAGGCTGCTACAGGCATGATTTAGAAGCGGAAATGACGTCGTTCCACACTCTAGTAGGTGGCGGTACTGCACATTTACATGTCTGAAGCGGCTTTGGTAACACACGTGCAAATTCAAAAGTAGCACCAGAAGAAGCGTTCTCTTTGCTATTTTGCACTGGAGTGGCCTGGATCACAGTTTATTTGTAAGGTAAGTTATATCTGTACTCAGTGTATATTATTTGACAGATTTCACTGTATTATTAGTGTGGTTGATGTCGTATTACACTAATATCAATATATTGACTATTGTTTATTCCACTAGCAAGCTAACTTGCACATGGTGCTAATTAGGGCTGGGTTGAAATCTATTTTTTTATTTTAATCATTTCTCATTGTGACAGTGATCTCATTGTAAGTCCCAAGAATTGAGAGATGCTGTTTTAACTTGCTGCAATATTATTTGTAGTGCGCCTCCTAATAAATCACAATAAAGATTTGTTACTTGTGATATGAAGCAAAGTGTCAGATTTCAAATTCTGTCAATTGTATTACTAAAGTTAAATCTTGTGAATTTGTGTTGAGAAACCTGCAAAGGAAAAGCTAAGACTGTTATTAATGTTAAGTGAGCTTCTTGAGACTGTAAATATTGATACCTGTTTGTGTTTACCATCTCGGTTGTGGAATAAAGAAGCTTGTTTCACCTATACAAACCTTGTTCCTCTCCTTACAGTTGTGACAGAAGACCAGCCTATCAAAGGAACACAAGATGGAAAAGCGGAATCCAACCGCCTCCGATCCCTTCACCGTATTGGTAGAAACATTCAGTTCCTCACTTCAGTCACCACCCGTCACTTCATCTGCCTTCGCATGTCCCATGGGCAAGCCCACAACTTATTCCGGTGAGGCGTCAAGAGTGCAGTGGCTTCCTTTTGCAATGTTCCCTATATTTCGAAATGCAAACACACCAATTGGTGAGTGAAAGAGCAAAGATCGCCTTTATCATATCCTTGCTGTCAAGGCGAGCGCTTCAATGGGCAAGATATATCTGGGAGTCTCAAAGCCCAGTAACACATTCCCTAGACTCTTTTGTAAACCATTTCAGAGAAGTGTTTGGTACCTCAACCTCGGCGATCTCAACCTGTGCATGACGAGCTCTTCTGACTATGGCAAGTGGATATGTCCATTCACGATTACACTGTGCGGTTCCTAACTCTCGCCACGACCAGTGGATGGAATGAGATGGCTCTCCTCTCTGCATTTTGTCATGGGCTAAATCCTTCTCTCCATCAGCAGATGGCTATTTATGAGGATACAGTGGGACTTGACAGCTTTCTACAAAAGGCCCTGCACATTTCCCAACACTTAACCGCTTGCCATACTGAGGAATTGTCATCACCTGCCGCTTCACCAGACACCATCTCCCCAGTAACAGAGCCCATGCAAATGGACCGCTACCATCTGTCCACGGCAGAATGGCTTTGTCGGGTGACACAGCGGCTCTGTTTGTACTGTGGAGCAGATGACCATCTCCTGCCTTCCTGTCCAGCACGCCCCCTACACGCCCAGCTGTGGAATGTACTCACCGCTGGGCGTGTAGGGCGTACACACCGCAATGTATTAAAGCTGCCTCACATTGATGCTCTCCTAATCCACAAAAAAAAAACAATCTTTTCCAGCAAAGGTCCTCATTGATTCTGGATCCTCAGGAAACTTTATATCCTCTCACCTCCTCGTCCAAATTCATCTTCCACGGCACAGGAATGCTACCCGCTATCAAATCACCACCATCCAGGGAAAACTGCTGGGTAAGGGCTTGGTGTGCTACCAAACACCAGAGGTCACTCTTTGAATCGGATGTCTGTATACCGAACAGATTTTCTTCCTGGTTTTGAAGGAGTCAACAGTGGATACCGTCCTGGGATACCCATGGCTTGCTCAATACCAACCAGCTATTCACTGGAACACTGGAGAAATAATCAATTGGAGTGAGTACTGTGTCAAAGAATGCCTGAATGATTTCCCTGAGATACCTTGTGCTATTACCTAAGCAGTAATCTGTTCCACCACAGTGGAGAGTCCAGATTCACAACATGCTGTCGAAATTCCAGCTTCAACGTCTCCACTAACACCAACTCTATCTGAAACTGGAGAAGTGCGAGTTCCACCGGTCCACCATCCAGTTCCTCGGCTACATCATAACACCAGATGGAGTGCAGATGGAGCAGGGGAAGGTAGATGCAGTAAAGAACTGGCCACAACCCACCACCATAAAGGATTTACAGAGATTTCTTGGATTCGCTAATTTTTTACCATCAATTCATTGCCCAGTAAAGTCAGTTATCTGCTCCCCTGACTTCCCTCCTCCGTCGCAAAACCAAGTCCCTGTCCTGGATGCCAGAGGCCACGAAGGCTTTCCAACAACTGAAGTCAGCCTTCTGCACCGCTCCTGCACTCTCTCAACCTGATCCTTCGCTCCCCTTCGTAGTTGATGTAGACGCCTCTACCATAGGTTACCATAAATATTATCACAGAGAAAAGTTGAACCACCAGTACTCCATCCATTTTCGTACTTCTCCAAGAAGCTTTCCCCCGCGGAGCAGAACTACGACATTGGGAATCGTGAGTTACTGGCCATTAAGCTCACCCTGGAGGAGGGGTGGCACTGGCTGGAGGGAGCACTACACCCCTTCGAAGTCATAACAGACCACAAAAACCTCCAATATCTCTATGATGCCAAGCGCCTCAACCCACGCCAAGTGCATTGGGCCCTATTTTTTAACTGCTTCAGATTCACCATAACCTATCTTCCTGGCCACAGGAATCTGAATCTCCTTCCAGACGTCTTTGTTTGTCCCACTGAATGGTCAGATTCGTGCCGCCACCCAAGAGGAACCTGTTCTGCTGGGAGGTCCAGAAGGGAAGACTTATGTACTCAGCACCTTTCGCCCAGAGCCCAGTTACATCCCGTGGAGTTCAAGTATCTATCTCAATGAAGACATGGACACACTCATCAAATAATATATGGTAAGTGTATGTCAACCTGCACTTTTTACATTATCAATGTTTTATGAATATATTTACAATGACAGTTACGTTAATTTTCTCATTGGCATCACAGTCTAGCTTTGCCCATGTGTGTGTAGTATGCAGCAAATTAGTAAAAAAAAAATTTTAATTTTAAGTTCAGTACTTGGTTCAGTCAAAGATTTACGTACACTGAATTCAAAATAATTTTCTTAACAAGCGTGTTCTCTATAGTTTATTTGAGAAGTAATTGCACATTCACAGCTGTTATAAATGGCTATGCAGAGTAAAGTTTAAGTACAAATAATTACAAAGAAACATCAATTAATAAATTTTTTAAAATGTGACATTTTGAAGTAAAATACTGAAATAGTTTTTTGGTCACAATAGTGGGATAACATTGAACTCAGGTATACAATATAAATCCAATTGCAGTTGTTAGTGAAAATTGCAATAAAATATTGCAATGACAAAATATGGCACTAAATTAAAAGTTCAAATGTAACAAATAAGTTACAATATTGATGTTGTAATACTGGTTCTGTATTATGGTTCTGTATGATTGGTTCTGTCTTTCACTGCCGAGCGCTGCCGTGTGTTTTGAGTTTGAGCTCCATCAAGTTAATTCTTTG
>NW_015556235.1:0-2351 GCF_001515605.1 Sinocyclocheilus anshuiensis | reverse complement strand
CGGTTGCTAAGGTGTTGTTATGTGGTCGCTATTGTACCCGGATTGCTTGCTAAGGTGTTGCTATGCGGTTTCTAAGGTAGTGGGGTGGTTGCTAGGGTGTTTCTATGTGTTTGGTAGGGTACCTGAAGCAGTTGGTAAGGTGTTGCTATGTGGTTGCTAGGCTGTTGGTATGTGGTTGCTAGGGTACCCCGGGCGGTTGCTAAGGTTTTGCTATGCAGTTGCTAGGGTAATCGGGGTGGTTGCTACGGTGTTGTAATGCGGTTGCTAGGGTACCCGGGGCGTTGTCTAAGGTGTTGCTAAGTGGTTCCTAGGGTACTCGCGGTGGTTGCTATGTGGTTGCTAGGGTACCCGGGGCGGTTGCTAAGGTGTTGCTTTGCGGTTGCTAGGGTACCCAAGATGGTTGCTAGGGTGTTGCTATGCGTTTCCTAGGGTACCTGGGGAGGTTGCTAAGGTGTTGCTATGCGGTTGCTAAGGAACCCCTGGTAGGTGCTTTGTGGTTGATATGGTACCCGGGGTGGTTGCTAAGGTGTTGCTGTGTGGTTGCAAAGTTACTCAGGGTGGTTGTTAGGGTGTTGCTATGCAGTTGCTAGGGTACCCGGGGTGGTTGCTAAGGTGTTGCTATGTGGTTGCTAGGGTACCCGGGGTGGCTTCTAAAGTGTTGCCATGCAGTTGCTTGGGTTCCCAGGGCGGTTGCTATGGTGTTGCTATACAGTTGCTAGGTTACCCAGGGTGGTTGCTAGGGTAACGGGGTTAGTTCTTATGGTGTTGCTATATGGTTGCTGGGGTACCCGGGGCGCTTGCTAAGGTGTTGCTATGCGGTTCTTAAGGTGGTTGCTAGGGTGTTGCTATGCGGTTGCTAGGGTACCCAGAGCGGTTGCTAAGGTGTTGCTATGCACTTGCTAGGTTACCTGGTGCGGTTGCTAAGGTGTTGCTATGCAGTTGCTAAGGTATTCAGGGTGGTTGCTAGGGTGTTGCTATGCGGTTTCTATGGTACCCGGGCTGGTTGCTATGTGGTTGCTATGGTACCCGGGCGGCTGTTAAGGTGCTGCTATGCGGTTGCTAGGGTTCTCGGGATGGTTGCCAGGGTGTTGCTATGCGGATGATAGGGTATAGGATGGTTGTTAGAGTGTTGCTATTCGGTTGTTATCGTACCCGAGGTGGTTGCTAAAGTGTTGCTATACGATTGCTATGGTACCCGGAGCGGTTGCTAAGGTGTTGATAAGGTGTTGCTATGCAGTTGCTATGTGGTTGCTAGGGAACCCGTGGCGGTTGCTAAGGTGTTGTTTTGTGGTTGCTAAGGTATTCGGCGTGGTTGCTATGGTGTTGCTATGTGATTGCTAGGGCACACGGGGTGGTTGCTAAGGTGTTGCTATGCGGTTACTAGGTACCCAGAGCAGTTGCTAGGTTGCTGCTATGCGGTTGCTAGGGTTCCCGGGATGGTTGTCTTGGTGTTCCTATGCGGTTGCTAGGGTACCCAGGGCGGTTGCTAAGGTACTCGGGCTGGTTGATATGCGGTTGCTAGGGTACCCGGGGAGGTTGCTAAGGTTTTGCTCTGCGGTTGCTAAGGTATTCGGGATGTTTAATAAGGTTTTGCTTTGCGGTTGCTAGGGTACCAGGGTTGGTTTTTAAGCGCATGCTAGGGTGCCTGGGATGGTTTCTAAGGTGTTGCTATGCAGTTGCTAGGGTACCAGGGGTGGTTGCTAAGGTGTTGCTATGCGGTTGCTAGGGTATCCGGGGCGATTGCCAAGGTGTTGCTATGTGGTTAATAAGGTATTCGGGGTGGTTGCTATGGTGTTGATTTGTGGTTACTAGGGTACCCGGGGAAGTCGCTAATGTGTTGCTATACTGTTGCTGAGGTATTCAGGGTGGTTGCTAGGGTTTTGCATTCCGGTTGCTAGATTTCCCCGGGGTGGCTGCTAAGGTGTTGCTATGCGGTTGCTAAGGTACCCAGGGCGGTTGCTAAGGTGTTGCTATGCAGTTACTAGGGTACCCAGGGCGGTTGCTAGGGTACCGGGGTTAGTTCTTATGGTGTTGCTATATGGTTGCTAGGGTACACGGGGCGCTTGCTAAGGTTTTGCTATGCGGTTGCTAAGATGTTGCTTTCAGGTTGCTAGGGTGTTGCTATGCGGCTGCTAGGGTAGCCAGGATGGTTGTTAGGGTGTTGCTATTCATTTGCTAGGGTACCCGGGGCGGTTGCTAAAGTGTTGCTATGCGATTGCTAGTGTACTCGGAGCGGTTGCTAAGGTGTTGCTATGCAGTTGCTATGTGGTTGCTAAGGTATCTGGGGCGGTTGCTAAGGTTTTTGTATGCGGTTGCTAAGGTATTCAGGGTGGTTGCTAGGGTGTTGCTAT
>NW_015556234.1:52879-52981 GCF_001515605.1 Sinocyclocheilus anshuiensis | reverse complement strand
GTGTCCTGCAGAGTTTAGCTCCAACCCTAATCAAACACACCTAAAGCAGCTACTCAAGGTCATACTAGAAATACTAGAAACTTCCAGGCAGGTGTGTTGAGG
>NW_015556234.1:43745-52760 GCF_001515605.1 Sinocyclocheilus anshuiensis | reverse complement strand
AGGAAAGACAAAGGAGATTTAAGCCATTTTTGCTTATGAATGAAGAATTTTGCATTCAATATAAGAAAATTAACAATTATGAAAATTATGGAGATTCATAAATTGTTTGTAAGTTCAAATATTACCAAAATCATCAAGCACAGACAGAATACTGTTCAAGTTGTTATTAAACCATCTAGGAAAAAAAAGAGACTTATTTCTAAGTTATATCAGCATTATTCCAAAGAAGAACTTTGTGGGGGGAGAAACCATGGACAAAACACAATTTCCACGAAAGAAGACATTGCTGATGGAAGTTAGATAAGGAAATAGGTAACTTGCCAGGCAAGAAATTACATTTTAGTAAGAAAGACAGGCCACCGAGTTGGTCAAATATCTTATTTGGAATAAACGACCACAGTGCCATTGGATTTGTAAGGCATCTTTTCAGCCAGTTTACTTTAAAGGTGTTTACAGTATCTGCGAAGTCCAAAAAATCAAGGCCATCAGCTCAAGTACTCCTCGCTGCAGACTGTAGCGCGGTGACGTCACGTACCTACGTCACGTATGTGTTTACCACGCATGCGCAAAGTGACGTAAGGTATGTCTATCACACGCATGCGCGCCGTACGTACTGGCGTTACTGCGCATGTACAGGTTCATTCACTTCCGGATGTACTTACTTATGTTTTCTTAAAAACAATGTTTGTGTTAACGGCTTTTAATTGTAAGGATGCTTTGGTCATAATCATAGATTGCAAATGTGTGTGATTTTCAGACATTTATGACATTTTATGATATGTGTTAGTATTCGAAGTGACAGGGATTCTGCTACTGGTCTTTAAAGGGTCTTTAAAAGTCTTATTTCACCTAAAATGAGCCTTTAGAGATGTCTTAAAATAGAGCAGAAACACTTATATTAATAAAGTAGGCTAATGACACTGATTGTTGCATGCGTTGCAAAAAATGTTTCCCATGTTTGTCATCTTTTTCATTAACTAATATTATCAAATATGAATAGATACTGTAACAAATGTATTGCTCATTGTTAGTTCATGTTAATTAATACATTAACTAATATTAACCATTGACACCTTATTGTAAAGTGTTACCTCTTAAATTTACCTTCATGTGACTGGCAGAAATCCTTTAAATGTGAGATATAGAAACCTTTAAAAAATTTTTTTTAAAAAAGCGAAAACATGACCAATGTATGCATGTTAATTTTTAAAAATATGTAATGTGACGTTAAACTGGATGTTTTTTTAAATTAATTTATTTACACTTTTATGTACTCCTCAGTCCCTTCTGAGTCTTCCACGGTGGTTATTACTGCTCTACAGGATGTGCAGCCGAACAAGGCACGCTGGAAACAGTCACCCAGTTCTAGTACAGTCCAGCTGAATCAGGTAAGGTGCTTTTTTTTTGTTTGTTTGTTTTTTAAATTACTGTTAGTTTTTTTTTATTGTTTTAAGACTAACAAAAAAAGACACATTGTAGTACTTTGCTGTTATTTTCATAGCTAAACCATGCCTTAATGGAGACAGGAGCAGCCGATGAATTTTTGGCATCTGTTGGAGCTACAGTCCTCACCAGGATGGATTTCCTTACTTTAGGGCACCAACGTGATGTAGAAGCAACAGTGAGATGCAGCAAAAATAATATATTTTTACCCTTTAACCCATGCAGTACTGTATAGTACTATGTCCCCTTTTATGTCCTTAAATTTTCACAGATTGTAAATGCATTTCTTTGAATGTTAACAGATTTTGAATGCCTGTCTTTCTGTTGTGAAGGATATTGCTGACCTTCAGGTAATGCAAAGATTCCCTTGATCAAATATTCTGTATGCACGATGTGTGGAACAAATGGGAATGTGGTTCCTTGTTTAATTGTTGCACTTTTACTTAACAGGGCATAATGGTAAATGAGTGTTTGTGTTGATGGTAAGCCATGCAGTGTTGTAACCTAAGTCACACCAGAAAGTATTATAAATGTCCTACATCTGAAAGAATTTGCATTTGATGTTTTGTTTATTGGTATTATTGAATAGAAAAACATTTTGGTATATGATTGTACATTGTCTGCTAAAATGAGCTTTAATTTGTATTGTAGTATGCACTCTACGTGGTATTGGAGGGGCATTTTGATTTCAATTAAGTAAGTCTTAAATTCCAAAGTCATTTATTTAGAGATCTTAGTTACCATTAGCTCATCAGTGCTCTATTTTACAGTATGACATGCCAACAATTAGAAGGTGCTGGTGTATGCTTCTGCTGAGTAATTATCCATTGAAGCAAGTCAGATCAAGTTGTACTGTATGTGAAATGTTGCCAACTTATCTGTAAACATCAATTTAACAGTTTCAATTAAATAGTACAAAGAAGTGGTTTTATGATGGCGCATATTGTAGAAAACAAACATTTTGGTATATGATTGTACATTGTCTGCTAAAATGAGCTTTAATTTGTATTGTAGTATGCACTCTACGTGGTATTGGAGGGGCATTTTGATTTCAAAGAAGTCAGTCTTAAATTCCAAAGTCATTTATTTAGAGATCCTTAGTTACCATTAGCTCATCAGTGCTCTATTTTACAGTATGACATGCCAACAATTAGAAGGTGGTGGTGTATGCTTCTGCGGAGTAATTATCCATTGAAGTAAGTCAGATCAAGTTGTACTGTATGTGAAATGTTGCCAACTTATCTGTAAACATAAATTTAACAGTTTAAATTAAATAGTACAAAGAAGTGTTTTTATGATGGCGCATATTGCTGCCACATGTTATGTTGTTTTATGATATAATATGTTGTTTTTATATGTCGTTTTAATAAGATAATTGTCATTTTAACAACAACTCGTTATTACGAGAAAAGATGTCATTTATACAACATAATCGAGTGGACAAAATAAATGTTTGTGGCAGCAATGCGCTATCGTACGTTTTAACTATAAAGTGCAAATAATTTCATGACATATTTCAGTCTAAACCTGTGCATTTCAAATCTTCTTCTGGGGATGTCATTCAGATCAAACTCTCTTCATAAGCTCTATATATTTTAAACATTTGAAGGTCAGACGCGGAACAAAAACAACTCAGAAAAAAGAGGAGACTAGAAAGAGCAGGTATGGGTTCTACTTTAATTCTTGTACAGCACAATTAACAGGGTTTTGACATTGATGCTACTTTTATTACTCTCCAATTTAGAGGCAATGGAAGACCCCCCCACCTGTTGATTACTTGACCAAGGTAAGCACAGTATAAAATCCTGTCAATCTATCAGTTTCATTTTTTTATATGTCTTATCTACAGTCACATTTTAGACTGACTGATGGTTATTTTGGACAGATGCCACTGGAGATCCTCGGGCAGATCCTGTTGAGAGTGGTCTCAGACGACGGAGACATGGCCTTTATGAGACTTTCTCTCACATGCAAGCTTTTTAGGGACATTGTCAGTGAGACAAAATTCAAAGAAGAGGCCCACTTCATGTGGCTAGACAGTAAGTTCTTTAACTCTAATGTGTAGTGAGTACTGTAAAAAGTATTTGAGTGTCTGTCTGTCTGTCTCTTTCCTCTCATCTATCTGTCTGTTTTTTGTTTTTTTGCCCTCAACTGTAAAACTTTCACATAAAAAAAAAAAAAAAACTTCAAACTTTCAGGCTATGCTTTCTCAAGCCAAGCCAACCTAAATTTATTTGACTTTTCAGTCTGAGTTAAACCTCTTTTTTGGCTCATTTTATCAGTAAAAGAAAACATGCCTGATAATTCTGCACACCTGTATGTAAGGAGTTTTTCACTTCCAGCCTTCATGGACAATTTTATATCACTTATAAATGATTCAATACAAAATCAATAGTAGTTAAGATTTATGTGGTTTGGAATTGGTAAAAAAGATAAAGACTAGAAAATCAACTTGCCTAATAATTATGCACACAGTATAGTTGATGGTAATGTTAATTATAAATTAAATCTCTTAGGTACTTTACAGACAAAGCAAATAACACACTTTTCCTAACACCATCCTATAATATATTTTAAATTACATTTAAAATATTCTCCTTGTATGGCTCTTTTGCCTTTCTTCAAAATGATTTAATGTTGTTTTAATATTGTTTGTTCTTTTATGTAAATTAGGTGTCGTGAACTGGAGTGCATTTTCTGCACAATACAGAGAGAAGTTCCGGATGCCATATTCACTGACCCAGTGCCTACAGTGCTGTGAAATATTTAAAGACTGCCCACCTGGCTGTGGTGGGAATAATGCGCATGCGTGTTATAGACATACCTTACGTCACTTTGCGCATGCGCGGTAAACACATACGTGACGTAGATACGTGACGTCACCGCGCTACAGTCTGCAAATAACAGGAAAAGGAGGGCGGAGCAAATAACACGCTGAAAAAAGTTCTTGTTTTAACTTCAGTCGGGTCGATTTACGCCATGTTTATTTCGTTTTACGAAAATTGTTTAAAACTAAGTTGTATGGATTAGTTATCGTCGCTGTAAACCACAGTTTCACCGTTTCAACAAATAAAGTTTGAGTTTATCGCATTATTCACGAGGAGGCAAAAAACATAAGACTGCAACAAGGTTGGGCTTATTCATTGACCGAGTTTATTAATATACAGTTTGCATTATTAAGTTGTATTTGGACCTGCAAGGGTAATTTAGTGATGCATGGAAATAATGCTTGCGATCCAAACGAAACCGAAACTAAACACACTGGGGCGCAACAACGATTACTGATATTAATTAGACTTCATTTGAAATAACTAAACAACTTGTAAATATTGTAATAATTGTTTAAAATGTCACACTTGTTATTTTAGATGGTATTACCAGCATAACCTCTGGTTAAACCAGTGGCGTAGTTAATGTCTGGGTCAATGGCTGGACAGATTCCCCATCAGACATCAGACTAGAAATAACCCAGATCATATCAGACAGATCCTGAACACATTATGATATTCTTGCAATATTCTTGAGTTTAATGGTTTAAGTGGTTTCTTATGCCTATAAGGACAATTGTATACAGTGCTTAAAGAAAATAAATAGTTAACTTGCCATAATGAATTCACTTTCACTTTAACACTTCACAATACATTTTAAATGCACCATTTTGAAAACGAAGGATTGGAAGATTCTTAAAGCTTCTCATAATTTTACAAGTTCTACTTTTTTTCTTTATAGTATTGCGCTATACAGCTTCTCAGCTTCTGAACAAATACAGGTAAACACATTTTGCCCATTTAATACCAACTGCTTAGTGTCTGAAATTTAGTTTGGAGTTTGAAGATGTGCTGATGAATATTAAGCGTCTTATACTCTCAAACATGACATACAGTGAGAATCCATTTAATTAAAGCTGTATTATTCAGATTTTTTACCCATCCTGATTTTTGTCACTCTTTCTCTGTAGGGTTTGAAAGATCTGACAGCACGTCTCTGATTGGTCACCATATCCAGAAGCAGTAAAAATGCATCACCATCAGAGTGACTCTGACTCCAGTGATGACAGCATGAAAGATCCTCCTTTTATGAAATGTGAGTCGGTAAATTGCATTTTGAATTTTGAGCCACATTTTGCTCCGACAGCTGTGAATTAGAATAGCTGTTTTGAATTTTTTTTTTATATTTTATGGTAGTACAGAAAAGGGTAAGATAGTATAATGCATCCAGGAAAGCTAAATACGAGCTCAACAAGACACAAGGTTCTACATGTTAATACTGAACTTGATTTGTCTGGTAAATGCAACTTTGCTTTTGTTAATCTCAAAACAATACACATAATGTAACCTAACATAAGAATCTTTCTTTCAGAAACATCAAAAATCTTACTGTCTCCAACTTTTGAACACTAGTGTGTGTTATAGCATAATGTGATATGTGCAAGAGGACAGCAGTCTTCTGTAAAGAGTCAACCAATTGTAATTGTAATATTGTAATATTTTTTAATATCTTAAAAAAACAAACAAACAAAGGAAAATAAGTTCTAACTTTAAAGCTAAAGTTTGGTTAAAGTTCAGTTACAATATTAAAATGCATAAGTACAACAAAAATGACAAGTATATGGCTCTAATGATTTCTAGTAGCTCTGCAACATACAATAAGTATCAAAAAGTGTGTAAATGCCTTGACTTGGTACTAAATGTTATTATAAGCCAGGATTAAAATGAAACCGCTTTCTATTCACTTGTGTTATTTAACTGCAGCCACAATGGAATCACAGAGACGCCGACAGCGCAGCAGTATGAACGAACCGACTGACAAGCTGTGAGAGATTTGTGCTTTTTATGTTATGTTTTTAGGTTATTCGCATGATTCAGAGGACAAGAATAATTGAGAGAGTTTGGCGTAAATGGGGTTAATTAATTTATTATGAGGCAATATTAATAAAATGTATTCATTTTTGTAGCATAAAGTGTCAAAATAAACTAGATAATCTGTAAAATATAAACATTTCTATTAAAAAAACACAGATGTTTCTGTTTTATTTACTCCAGATCTGACATTACTCATCTCAGAGAAGAATTGAACAGACTCCATGAGAAAATTTCTCCGGAATGCAATGAGCATATAAAGAAAATGACTGAAGTCGTCAATGAGTTTGAAAAAGATTTCAGACATGCTACTAACATCTCTAGAGGAGCAATGATATCTGGAGGTGTTGGAGTTGCTGGCATAATTCTAGGATTAGCTTTAGCTGCATTTACTGGAGGGGCTTCTACCATTGTCTCTGGATTAGGGACAGCTGCGCTCGCAGGTGGTGGAATTGCTCTTGCTATTGGGGAATTCAAGAAAACACAGCAGGAGAAGAACTTAAGACAAACCATAGAAAAAGAACTTGAGGACTTTCAGAAGAAAATCAGCCCTATTATTAACATGCTAGAGAAGATTTTTAATCGTACTCAGGAAATACTGAGAGACCCTACACTATCAAAGCACAAAGCCAATGCAATACGGGAACGTTTCTCCTACAGCTTTGAAAAAATACACCTCTTCCAGAGAGATAGCAGCAGAGAAGTGGGTGCACGGAAACATTTGACTGGAGATCCTTCAGAAATTGTAGCTGAGATGAGTTCTGTGCTTGAAATTCTGGAAGAGATCATCGAAGACAAAGAGGAGCAAGATGACAACCCTGAAGAAACACCCGCACATAAACAAATAAATGAAAAAGAGTTCAAGAAAAAAGCAAAGAAATTCATTGATGAAATGAGGAAAGGAATCAATCAGTTACAGAATGTCATGAATGAAATTGATCTAACAAAACAAAGACTATTAAAAAAATGAATAAATTCTGATGAAATAAAACTATGTGAACAATTGAGACACAACTTGTTATTCGATCAACTGACAGAAAACGAACAACCCAACTAGCATCTCAATGTACTGAATGATATAAACATCCAACTGTCCTACAGTGATTAATGTTATAAAAATGTACCTGTTAATTCTATCAGGTCTATCAGGTATGTTAGAATTATATAGGACATAGCTGTATTGGATGAGCAGAAACTTAAAGTGATTTACATTGATTTTGCTCTGCATTATTTTTTTTTATATATATATATACTTTATTTTATTTTATTTTTTTTAACTTTCATTACACTAAGATGTATTAAAATGTACACCCAAAAATAAAGCAATTACAAACAGAATAAAGTAATTCTCTTTAAATCGTAATGGTCTTTTCTGGTTTAATTCATTGCATTGAGTGTAAATGTATCACACTTTTGTGCCAGATACTTTTTCTCCCACATGTAGTACTTTTCATTTTCAGTCCACTAGATGAGCTCAAGAGCAGGTGAGATGAACTCTGACATTTGATATTTCTGATTATAGTCTCTTCAGTGAATTCACAACTCTCCTTCTGCTCCTGACTCTCCCTTCCCTTACTGTTAATTCATCATTAGTACTAAGATTTTTTTTTTTCTCTCATTCAGCACAAATCCAAATGTTTCCATATTCATGATGTATTTGATTGCTAAACTATTATTTAGTATGTAAACCATGGCTTTGTACTTAACGCAAATTGTACTACAGATTATATTAATTAACGAGTGTATCTATATGTTTGGTTGACTGTATATGTAAGGGATAATTCACATATTAAAGGCATTCACATATTAAATATGTTAATAATATTTGCGCTGCAATATTTGACCGGAACGATAAAAATAATGGTTATTTTCGTCAGTTACAACTTGTTAGATGTAGCATTCTACTCGCTAAGACAGAGCAGACAAATATATTAAGTAGTGCAGTAAGATTACATTTATTTGAATTAATTATAGTATTTATTTGAATTAACTGTTGAGCGAGAAAGAGATGCGTGTGTGAAGTAGCCTATACCTGCGCCATGGTGTTACTCTCGCTGCTGAGAAATATAATGTAGCAATTTAAGCTTAGGTATTTTATACAGGTGCAGGGCAGTGTTGACAACAGCTTATGTGCTCCTGAATGTAATTCAGACACGGTTGGGTGGCAAAATTGAATTTATTTGAATGAATTATAATAAATAGTTATTAGGCTACAATAGTTATTCAAATACATCAGTTATCCCCATTCAAAATAAAGACAAATAAATAAAGCAGTGCTACATCAAGTTTAATGAAATGCATTTAAATGACACGCGAAAATCACCCATTTAGCCTAGCCAAGTAAGATGAGTTTTCAACTCATCGGATCTACTTGAATCACACAGATGGCCTATTTTGAATTAAAAATGCAATTTTCAGTGAAAGGTGGCTAGTTTGTATCCTCTTTTACAATCTTCTCAATTTCTCTCAAATGTAAATCAAATGCCCATTCACAAACAATTTTTTTTTTTTTGAGCAACAGAGATACTCAGAAATGAACTGATATCCTCTTAGGCAGTGGCAGAGCCAGGATGTTTTCATAGGGGTGGCCAGGAAGGGGCCAGCAACCAGTCTGTGGTGGCACAGAAATCTTAATTATTTCAATATAGAAATGTATTTGACTATACTGGGCTGTTTTAGTGCCTAAAACACAACTGAATACAATTAATTTGTA
>NW_015556234.1:41065-42789 GCF_001515605.1 Sinocyclocheilus anshuiensis | reverse complement strand
CTTTTAATGCACAGCTAGCCGTTGATTATCCCGCTTATGCCATGGTCATTTGCCAGCATTCACATATTAAAGATGTTAATAATATTTGCGCTGCAATATTTGACCGGAACGATAAAAATGACGGTTATTTTCGTCAGTTACAACTTGTTAGATGTATCATTCTACTCGCTTTAAATAAGCCAGAGCAGACAAATATATTAAGTAGTGCAGTAAGATTACATTTATTTGAATTAATTATAGCATTTATTTGAATTAACTGTTGAGCGAGAAAGAGATGTGTGTGTGAAGTAGCCTACCTGCGCCATAGTGTTACTTTCGCTGCTGAGAAATATAATGTAGCAATTTAAGCTTAGGTATTTTATACAGGTGCAGGGCAGTGTTGACAACAGCTTATGTGCTCCTGAATGTAATTCAGACACGGTTGGGTGGCAAAATTGAATTTATTTGAATGAATTTTAAATAATAATTATAAAGTGAAAAGTGATTTCCTTTTCCTGTTTTTGTCCTCCCAGCTGATCCCACATTCCCTCAGAACACACGCCGAGCGTCCGAGCCGTCCATCCACACAAACACAGTGTTTCATTCTTCTGAACCACTCCAGTGAATCAGCTCGTATTATGTTCCTGTTATTGATGGAAGTTGTTGTGGCTGAATGTGTTTTTATTCAGCACTGTCTCACACTGATGACGGCTCAGTGTGTGTGTGTGTGTGTTGCATGTACTGTTAGTGTTTGCCAAAGACCATGCTCAGAGTCAGCTTCTGCTGGGCGTGTGAACGCGCTGGTTTCAGGTATAATGTGGCCCGAACACCAGAAGCAGCGCTGGAGAGCTTTCAGGAGAAGAACCACGATCTGATCATCATCGATCACAGACATTCCAGATAATTCGACGCTGAAGCGCTCTGTCGATACGTGTCGGAGTTTGGGGCTCATTCCACCACAGAGGAACAGAGAGGGTGAAGGGTTTGGAAACTGATCAAGACATTGACCTTCAATCCTAATGAAGCTGCATGCACTGTGAAATAAATGGTTTATTTGAAGTGCAAAGTTTAAATGTGACTCAAAACCGTCGGATCAGTTGTAATGTTGAGAAGCGTCAAACTAACCCTGTGATGTCACACGCTGCGGTCAAACACTATAACAAAACATTATTTTTTCTTTAAAATGGTTACATTAATTGTGTTTGTTATATATTTCAATCAGTGGATATCAGTTTACTAAATAATGTAAACTTGACTGACTGCTTCACTTCCACTTTAACCGAACAGCTCTTCAGTGCTGAAGAGTTGACTCTCAACCGCTCGTACGGTACCTTCTCGGGTATCAATGTACCGCATTCTCAATGATAATTAGTTCAAGTGTAATTTAACCACAAGAAATTATGTCCACTGGAATCCCACTGTATGCATGTGCCCAGATCTCTCTCTCTCACACACATACACACACACTCACTCACTCACTCACACTCACACACACACACACACACACACACTGTGTAATATATTAATTATTATTATATTAATATATAATATTCTGATAATGAACAGGCTGGAGTGTTTGCAGTGCTGTATTGTGTGTGTGTGTGTGAGGCACCTTCGAGATCGAACAGCGGAACATACTCCTTAATTTTTGATCATACAGTTCATTTGAAACTGCAATGTGTTGATTTTTATTTTAGGATGCACTTTGTCATCTCGGTTTCCTTTCCGTAAACTTGTTTGTAGAG
>NW_015556234.1:40166-40985 GCF_001515605.1 Sinocyclocheilus anshuiensis | reverse complement strand
AAAATGAACCATCAGCAGCATATACACCTGTTAACCTGTTGATTATTTAAGTCAAATATATTGTTCGTATTCAATCCTTTTATATATAGACTATAATTTAATAAAAACAGCTTTTGTTATTTTTAAACTTCATCTCTGTTGCTCGTCTGCTGCATTCTTTCTCTCCTCCGACCCTGCAGCTCTCGCGGTTAGTGTTTGTTGCACCAGTCCCAGTGTTTCTTCAGTTACTCGTGCTATTTCTTGATGTTGAGAGTTCGGTGTCGCCCATAGATTGTACTTGACGATGCCTTATCATTTTCAGATTAACTGAAAATAACCCTGATAGCACTCGTACATCTCGGAGACGTCTATTTGACGTCTGCATTTACATCTACAAGATGTATTTTTTAGAGTGTTTGCTCATCTGCAATACATCTATAGGGCTTTTCCTTTTAGATGTCAAATAGACGTCTATTAGATGTCTAGAGTATCACTTCATTAAAATAAATAAATAAATAAAAATCATATTTCCATGTTAATAAAAAAAAATCTGAAAATAAAATATCCATATTAATAAAAAACAATAACAAATAGAAAGTTCACCCATAAAATTAAAAAAAAATAATAATAATAATAAAAAAATTTAAATTAAAAAATGTAAATTAAAAAAATTAAAAAATTAAAAACATTAAATAATGTACTATATACAGAAATAGAAGTATAGGAAAAAAACTTAATTGTTTATATAAATGTACAGATATGTTATTTACAAAGTGTGGTTTAATATAAATATGTCAGATAACTATGTTAGTTGTGATGGACGATGTATAATTATGAAAG
>NW_015556234.1:35181-40127 GCF_001515605.1 Sinocyclocheilus anshuiensis | reverse complement strand
CATTTTTCAGCGTTGTTACATCTGAACACCAACTTTCGTTGATGTAGAAACACAATCCACCACCTCTGGTTTTCCCCGTTAACTCCGCGATGCGATCCGCTCTGAACAGCTGGTAGCCCGGCAGATGAAGCGCGTTGTCCGGAATGGCTTCACTCAGCCAGGTTTCAGTGAAGCACAGTGCAGCAGAGTTTGAAAAGTCCTTGTTGGTGCAGGTGAGGAGAAGAAGTTTGTCCGTTTTGTTAGGAAGGGAACGGACATTCGTGAGATGAATGCTTGGGAGCGCAGTCCGAAAGCCGCGCGCGCGGAGCTTAACCAGGGCGCCGGCGCGTTTCCCTCTTCTGCGTCTGTACGCGCGTTTGAACAACACAGCTGTACCTCCGACTAAAATGTCCAACAAAACGTCCAAATAAGCAAAACACGGAAAAATATTGTCTGGGATGTGTTGCTTAATGTTAAGGAGTTTGTTTCTGGTAAAACTTATAGTAGAAGAATGACAAAACACAAAACAAACAAACAAAAACATCAGAAGAATTGCGGAGCTCAGCGTCCTGGCTGCCATTTGCAGCGCCATCTTGAAAGACAACAAGTTACTCCCAACACTGATCACGATAATGAACTTGCATGATATTGTTATCGTGGGCACTTCAAAATACCGTACACAAAATAACAACGTCCACTATTGAGCAATAATGCAGAGAATATAATATTTCTAACTTTTGACAATGTTAATATTAATTGTTGTAGTAATTGTATATTCAATAGTGCAATGTAATATCGGTCACTATTTGTGTTGTCCTCTGTCAGGTGGATCCAATAAAAAGTTATATCTCAGCAGTTCATACTTTTTCATTTTGTCAGGTTCAATTAAAAAGATTTGATATCCTGTCTGCTCTTTGGTTGATTTTTTTCACTCTATTTTTTATCATACAGATTCCTTCCTGCATATCATTAATGAATTTCTCTGCTTTCTCCTTAAACTCTCTTTTATTTATTTGTTCCTGTCTGGGTCTGGCAGGTTTGGCACGTTGCCTCTTGTTGTCTTCAATAATCTCTTTGAGGATATCAGGCACAGAACTAACTTTGGCGATCATTTCTGAAATGTTTCCAGACAAATGCCCAATTTCAGACATCTGGTCACCCACTTTACTCCGGTCATGTTCCTGAAACAGGTGTCTTTTTTCAAAGCAGTAGGCAAAATGTTCACTTAATGCCTGAGCATTGTGGTCTGATAGTAAAGCGTTTCTCAATATTTCCTCAGTGCGCTGACCGATTTTTTCCAATATGTTAATAATAGGGTTCATTTTATCCTGAAATCCCTTAAGTTCCTCTTCAATAGATCGTTTTAAGTTCTTCTTCTGCTGTGTTTTCTTGTATAGTCCAAAAGCAGCACATAATACAGCAACTACAGCTGCAGCTGCCCCTGCTGCAGCAACAATATCAGAAAACTCTTCATCAATTAAAAATAAAGCTAATGCCGACAACACCATCGCGATTCCTCCAGTTATTTCTGCTCCTCTGCGTGCATAAATAGCAAGTCTATAACCATTTTCAAACTCAATGATGAGATCATTAATTTTCTCCAAATTCTTGTCGCATTCTGGCAAAATGTCCTTTTGAAGTCTGTTCAATTCCTCTTTGAGATTAATAACATCAGATCTAAAGAAAAAGAAACAAAAAAAAGAAAGAAACATAAGGGACAGTATGTCCTGTATGTTTTGCAATACAAATATTTATATATTGGCACATTTATGGCAAACGTGTATATTAACTGATATGTATAGATAAAATATAGTTTTTCAATAGTTTGATACTTTATGATATATACAGTATATTATATATAACTTGTGTAGTTACATATAACTATATATATTTTTTAATTAAACCTCTGCATCAAGTGAAACCCGATAACAAACATAAACATAACAACATATTAAAACAATATAAACTATCTCTCACGACATGAAAACTCCATGCTTCCACGCCGATGGTGACCTTTCGGTGAAGCCATTGTTTCTGTGATTAAACAACACAAGAGTTATTTATCATCTGTTATGTCAAGACCAGCTAGGACCACATTGCAAATTTAAGTGACTAGCAAGATCATCATGCAAACAGTCAAACCTGGCTTAGTTACAAATGCTATATTTCAATCTGCTGGAGAGACTAAAACGCAGCAATGAACTTAATTTCGCTGTGGTGCATTTCAGTCTCCAGTCAGAAGGAGGTGTATACACAATTCTGAATAATAAAAAACACACTCATGATGCTGGAATCATAAATCACATTGTGTTTGTTCGATTAGGGCAGAAGAACTGGACTGTACTGATGCTATCAGATGAGAACACAAAACTTGAACTGATTTGAGCTGAATAACAACATTATCTTATTGACGCTTAATGATTAATTTTGCAACACTGACAGTTATTCTCCTATTTTCTGAAGCTGCTTTTTGTGCTTAGTTTGTCCACAAGGTGGCAATAATAATAATATTAATAATAATAATAATAATAACTAGAAGCTAAAGTGAATAAACAAACTTTGAGGCCAAAATAGCCAGATCACTTTTGTGTTCGGTGTTCATGAGCTGCCCGACTGCAAAAAAAAAAATAAAGAAATAAAAAATAAAAGTACAGCAGTTATAATTTTCATAATATTTTTCTTTGGACCCTTGCTATATTGTATTCTAATAAAAAAGGCTTTGACAACAAAACTGTAGATACTAGATAGATTTCACCATAAGCACATTACAAGCAATAGCAAAAAAAAGTAAGTAAATTATGAGTCTTTATGTACGTATTATTATATGCACAATATTAAAATAGATACATAATATAGTGTCCCTTCTTCAGTTGGACATTCAGTTATGTCTGACAGCTTGCCAAATATATTTTCAATACTATTACAATTAAGATGAAAAATTAATGGTCTATAAGTATGTAGGAGATTTTGCATACATATGATATTGGGCTTTATTAATCTTTATGAAAATACAATTAATTTATATGCAATTTTTTACTACAAGTCAATTTATTGAACCATTTTCACAGTCTTTAAATGGAGAGCTTGAATGATTTGCTATCCTGTGGCTCCCTCGTGTGGACAACATTATGGCCTTCATTTCTGAGTCACATTAATATAAATGGCTAATTTTTTTTTTTTGAATGATTGCAAATGTTTAATGATTACTATACTGATATTATACCCACATCTGACTTCATGCTTTAACAGTTGAATTTTCAACTTACATTTTTAAGCAGTAATGATTCATTATTGTTAAATGGTTATGTAACAATTGCATTCAGTCCTGCTGCCTGTTTATGACAACAAGAATTGTCACCAGCAGATAAAAAAGCAGGTTTGTAGATGTCCATGTGCAAAGATTGAATAATCAAATGTAAAATAAAATTGCATACTTTTCATTAAAAAGAGTGATCCTTGAGAAAGATACAAATGTTATTCAAGTCATGCGTACTGAGTGATTTTCTCGTTTTTGATGAATTAACATTAAAGACAGACAGCAGCTGGTAAATGTAGTCACTTTAATGTTTACATCCAATATAATGATCCACATCCGATTTATTTCTCAAAAGTTTATCTTCACATGAGACATAAACAACTGTTTTTGATTATATTCGCCAAGCTATCATGTATTTTGAAATAATGTTAAATGTATTTGTCCGTTCGAGCGCGAGAATGAACGAGCGTTCAGAAACGCGATGCGGATCTCAGTGACACATAATACAGCTGGCAAGCACTGAATTTAGCTCTTGAAGTATTCTAATGCTTGGATTGTATAAAATCGCTTTAATATGTTTTAACTGCCAAGGCTTTAAAACACATGCAAATGATGAAGTTTAATGAGAACGCTGCAGGAAGCACTTGCGATCTGAAACAGACAACAGCTCACAAACACTGAATTTAGCTCTTTAATATGTTCTTACACTTCAATTGTGCAAAATTGCTGGAATGTTTTCATTTACAAGGCTTTAAAACACATGCAAATACTGTAGTCTCGCAAGTGCGGAGGAGTGGCTGAGCCGAGCCATCTTTCACACTCGCCTCTGGCCATCAGACCAGGGCTGGCCCTAGCATTTTGGGAGTCCTAAGCAGATTTTCAAAGGACAATGTATAAGGGTAAACAAATGTTTGAATAAAGATATGGCATATTTAAATATTTGGTGTTATTTGATAAACACCAAAGCGAATAAAAATAATCTGAACGGCTGTTTGAAAACATGTAAATACAGTTTGACTTTGACCTCGGTGACAAACAAGCAGGTGTCAGAAGTTGCTCTTGCGCGGTGCTGCTTTGTGTAGCGGGGTAACCATGGTAACGGAAGTATTTCTGCTGTTCTTAAAGGGCCACCTGCTGTCAGAGAGAGTAAACTGCATTTTTATTCAGCACTTCTGCTGCTTTTGTTCAGATCAATGAGGAAATCTGACCCAACTTTTACGCATCAAACACGTAGTGTTGTAAAAATTAATTGGTCGGTGGAAAATAAGATACTGTGCATTCTAAAAATCGAAACCATTAGGATAATAAGATATCTAGAATTATTTGCGTATTTTGAAGTGCCCAGTGTAACAATACCGTTAATGTTCATTACTGCAGTTTCATTCACAGCGCGTCTTCAAAGCGCTCGCAGCGCGATGCAACAACCGCCTCAATATATCAATGAGGATATATGCATCAATATATTTTTTAAATCCCTCACCTTTATATTGATCACTTTTTTTTCTCTTTTTCCACTTCTCTGCAATCTGAGCCAGTTTTATAGTGCTGCCTCTTCGTTTTCATACATTAACACACCCGACTGAAACTTTATCAAAGTTATTATTACCGAATACCGAGCATTACTGTCTGAACCATGACATGGGGCCCCCTGGTGGTCACGGGGCCCTATGCAACTACTTATATTACTTATTAGGTCGGATCGGCACTGCAT
>NW_015556234.1:33578-34860 GCF_001515605.1 Sinocyclocheilus anshuiensis | reverse complement strand
AGGTCGGATCGGCACTGCATCAGACAGTCATTATTAATGAGCCCTGACCTGGTAATGATCAGATATGTTGTCAGTGTGAATGAAATGTATGCATTTATTCGTATTTTTATCCGATTTGAAAACGAAACTAAGTGAGAGGAGTTCTCCCGAGGCTCCCTCTAGTGGGCTGCAATTGTCCTCTAGAGGGGGCATTTTTTCTCAGACAATGCAAGTCTATGGGACATTTTTGATTTTTAATAATTATTTATAGGACAACTGTAAGTCTGATCAGTCTGAAAAGATATAGCAACAAACTACACATCAGGGCCCTGGTCTCTGCGGAGTTTGGGGCTTGTAGCATTAAAGCCCTAGGAGGAGATAGGTTTGGAAAATTTAGTCTAAGAAGAAGAAGAAGAATTTTAAATAGCATAACAGTATGTTGGCTTTCTCAAGCCAACTTAATAATAACTACCAAGATAATGCATGGACACAATTTTGAATACTTACATTGCAAAGTCATTATATTATCATTAGAGAGTTATTTAATTATGCATTTGAATCTCACGCAGTACGTGGTAACGTGGCAGGGATAATGAAGCACTTACATTAGCTATACTTTAACCTCACAAGTTAACTTTGAAGTCAACTTTCCACCTCTGTTAGATCAAGGAAGTAAATCAGTCAGATAATAGAAAATGTGATACTTTCGCTGCTTTTGTTTAAGCCAAGTTTTTTGTCAGTTGTGTTAAATGTACAGTGTAAACAATACAGAAGCCTATATATTTAAACTTTATGTGTACAGTAGTTGAATTTGAATTGCTACTTTTGCATGAACATCCTTTTGTAAATAATGCAATCAAAAATACTCACATTTCAGTAAGAAATTTGAATTTATCTAATCCCTGCAGAATTAATGTGGATGGCATTAGTTTGACATTTTTCGTCTTCTTTCATAATTTTCAGGAGCACAAGCCTCCTTGTTATCCTATGGAGGGACTAACATCTTTGCAGCAGAATTTGTTGTACAGAACTGAACTGGAAAACGGAGTGGGTTGGTGTAACGTCAGCCAGAGGGTTTGTAGTCTGGCCAGCTGAAGTAAAAGAGAAGAAAAACCCGAAGCACAGAACTGGTAATCCTTATGGATAGTTCGCACTCTTCACATACATGTCAAGGATGGGATATAAAACAGGCAAAGAAACACTCTGATAAACGCTACAAACGAAACGAAACGGATTATACAAGATAGCGTTCTATAACAAGCACCGGCAGAGCGGCCGTCTCCCTTTTTCCTCTGCGCCTGCG
>NW_015556234.1:26796-30781 GCF_001515605.1 Sinocyclocheilus anshuiensis | reverse complement strand
AGGTCGGATCGGCACTGCATCAGACAGTCATTATTAATGAGCCCTGACCTGGTAATGATCAGATATGTTGTCAGTGTGAATGAAATGTATGCATTTATTCGTATTTTTATCCGATTTGAAAACGAAACTAAGTGAGAGGAGTTCTCCCGAGGCTCCCTCTAGTGGGCTGCAATTGTCCTCTAGAGGGGGCATTTTTTCTCAGACAATGCAAGTCTATGGGACATTTTTGATTTTTAATAATTATTTATAGGACAACTGTAAGTCTGATCAGTCTGAAAAGATATAGCAACAAACTACACATCAGGGCCCTGGTCTCTGCGGAGTTTGGGGCTTGTAGCATTAAAGCCCTAGGAGGAGATAGGTTTGGAAAATTTAGTCTAAGAAGAAGAAGAAGAATTTTAAATAGCATAACAGTATGTTGGCTTTCTCAAGCCAACTTAATAATAACTACCAAGATAATGCATGGACACAATTTTGAATACTTACATTGCAAAGTCATTATATTATCATTAGAGAGTTATTTAATTATGCATTTGAATCTCACGCAGTACGTGGTAACGTGGCAGGGATAATGAAGCACTTACATTAGCTATACTTTAACCTCACAAGTTAACTTTGAAGTCAACTTTCCACCTCTGTTAGATCAAGGAAGTAAATCAGTCAGATAATAGAAAATGTGATACTTTCGCTGCTTTTGTTTAAGCCAAGTTTTTTGTCAGTTGTGTTAAATGTACAGTGTAAACAATACAGAAGCCTATATATTTAAACTTTATGTGTACAGTAGTTGAATTTGAATTGCTACTTTTGCATGAACATCCTTTTGTAAATAATGCAATCAAAAATACTCACATTTCAGTAAGAAATTTGAATTTATCTAATCCCTGCAGAATTAATGTGGATGGCATTAGTTTGACATTTTTCGTCTTCTTTCATAATTTTCAGGAGCACAAGCCTCCTTGTTATCCTATGGAGGGACTAACATCTTTGCAGCAGAATTTGTTGTACAGAACTGAACTGGAAAACGGAGTGGGTTGGTGTAACGTCAGCCAGAGGGTTTGTAGTCTGGCCAGCTGAAGTAAAAGAGAAGAAAAACCCGAAGCACAGAACTGGTAATCCTTATGGATAGTTCGCACTCTTCACATACATGTCAAGGATGGGATATAAAACAGGCAAAGAAACACTCTGATAAACGCTACAAACGAAACGAAACGGATTATACAAGATAGCGTTCTATAACAAGCACCGGCAGAGCGGCCGTCTCCCTTTTTCCTCTGCGCCTGCGCGCTCTGCTCACACGAGAGAAACAACGTGCGGACGCGCAATAACAACGTGCAACGTAGGAAAAGTAATAATAAAGGCAATTCAACATTCATCTCATAAACAGCGTTTAACATTAAGTGGCCGTTACAGTGGGTAGGACACAGTCAGTCAGTCAAGTTCAAAGGCAAGCAACACAATAAAGGCAAAAACGCCAAAAAATAAATAAATAAATGCATATGTAGGGCAGTGTATTGTGTTGTCCACAAGATGCCGCTATGACACTGTTGTGTTAGGGCAGATTCAAGTATTTTTAGCGCTGTTTGAGCCTTTTGATGTACCGTAGTGTTGATTGGTGTGTAGTGCGCCATCTTTTCTACAGTTCATGTTATCAACACTATAGGTAAGTCACGTTAACAGTAGTGGAAATTTCAATTTAAAATATCTTTGTTGTTATCGCTCTAAAGTTCTGTCTATTGAGATATTTTGTGTTCTAAACTGCTAAAGACCTAAATGCAGAGTAATATGGAGAGTTAAAATGTTTTTTGTTCTTTCTTTGGAGCGTGATTAATACGGGGTGGCTGATGCAAAGCTATGTATGATAATATAAGCAGCGAGAGATTGTTATTGAATTGAATGTGCATTGAAATGTACTTTGCTAGTTTAAAACTTAAGTGAGTTCATGTTATCAACACTATAGATGCCGTGCTGTGGAATAAACGGTCAAGCCACGATCCCGAACCCCTCTGTGTCCGTGTCTCCTCTCTACCACCACCCACGACAAGAAATACTGCCATGTAGCTTTGTGACTGATCTTTATTTGCTTCTCTTGTATTAAACAAAAAATAAGTATATTCATTACAGTAGCAAGCGTCATATGAACATGATGAACATCAGATGGACGAGATCCTCAACAAATGTATTAGAAATGACAAAGTGCTTATTCTGAAATCTGAATAAAATTTTTAACTTTGTGCATAAACCTTAATTCACCTTGTACAATTATTCACTTTATGTAAATATGTTGTTATATTGTTTTTATTTGTAACTGCAAATGTTTCAAAAAAGATTTTATTAACAATGGAAGTGGAACAATGGAAACTTTGGAAGCAGTTAATGATTTCAATGTTGGTTAAATTAATAATTAATATATATATGTAGGGCAGTGTATTGTGTTGTCCACAAGATGCCGCTATGACACTGTTGTTTTAGGACAGATTCAAGTATTTTTTGCGCTGTTTGAGCCTTTTGATGTACCGTAGTGTTGATAGGCGTGTAGTGCGCCATCTTTTCTTCAGTTCATGTTATCAACACTATAGGTAAGTCACGTTAACAGTAGTGGAAATTTCAATTTAAAATATCTTTGTTGTTATTGCTCTAAAGTTTTGTCTATTGAGATATTTTGTGTTCTAAACTGCTAAAGACCTAAATGCAGAGTAGTATGGAGAGTTAAAATGTTGTTTGTTCTTTCTTTGGAGCGTGATTAATACGGGGTGGCTGATGCAAAGCTATATATGATAATATAAGCAGCGAGTGATTGTTATTGAATTGAATGTGCATTGAAATGTACTTTACTATTTTAAAACTTAAGTGAGTTCATGTTATCAACACTATAGATGCCGTGCTGTGGAATAAACGGTCAAGCCACGATCCCGAACCCCTCTGTGTCCGTGTCTCCTCTACCACCACCCACGAACACACAACACAGCGCAGAGTAGCAGCGGCGGTGCTAGAGGCCAGTTAGCACGCAGAGAGAGAGAGGGCTACATCTTTGGTGCCGTGACCCGGATCGTGGCACCACTAGACCAAAGAGGAAGAGAATTCTACAGCCAGTGGTTTGAATGCTGAACTATATGTAAACGGACAAACTGAAAATCTTAACCAAACTGGTGATTTTGGGGATACATTGCCATCACCGCTATATCCTTTACAGCCTGCTGGGAATCTGAACTGTTTTGCTGTTTCAGTTTGAGTGATTTGCTGTTATGTAAAACATATTTGATGGTTTATTGATAAGAGGAAATTTTTTTTTATTTATTTATTTATATATATATTTTTTTGCCTTTGAGATTTATGTAATTTTTCTGGATGGTTTATTGAAAAAAAAGAAAAAATCCTTATTTATTGCCTATTGAGATTTATGTAATTTTTCTGAGATTACTGTGCATCTACTTGATATTCAGTGAGACGCTACATCAACATTTAGGTGTAAACTGACAAGCCAATTTAGTTTATGAGTTTATAAGTTTTTGGGATAAACTGGTTGTATATTTCCCTGTGCTAATCTCACTGAAATATAAAGCTTACTTTAGAACCTTTTTATTTCTACGAGATTGGAACATTTTACATAGATTCAACACCTACTTACAATCCAATTACACTGGCATTTAACCTGCTTGCACATAGTAAATACACATTTACATTTTACAATGTCGCAGACTTATGCAAACTCAACTCAAAACATGCAGTGCCCCATTTCTGGCGCATCCAGTCTCTTACCGCCAGCAGAGCATGTCACAAATGACCCATTACACCCTATGAACTCGCTCTATGCTGACCAGTATGTAACGCCAGCCCATGCATCAAGGCTGCCAGGCACTGGTGACTCAGGGCAGGTACCGCCACTTTGTTTTGATACCAGCCCAGATGCAAGACCAGGTGGCCAGGTAGATAGGGCGTTTGAGACCTCTGTCCGCAAATGCAGTGGCCATGAGCCCTCAGGCGCCAC
>NW_015556234.1:22635-26620 GCF_001515605.1 Sinocyclocheilus anshuiensis | reverse complement strand
TATATATATATATATATATATATATATATATATATATACATATCACATATTTGTCTAGAGTATATACTGTATTCATATATGAAATTGTTCTAATAAGTTGTTTTTTTAAATGTTTTTACTCAACATGACATGCATGGAAATTTAATATATGTATGTATACTACGTGTGCGTATGGGTATGTGAGGATGCTTCACCACTGCTGTCCACCAGATAACGCTCAAAAGCACGTGATGCGACCTTCTGCTCATAGCCCCTCCCTTCTGTGAGTTTCTTTTCTGCATCTGACTTTCCTTATTTTTTTTTATTTTTTTTAATTAGGTGTTACACAAATTAGTTTTTGTTATGTGTACACACGAGCCAGGACATTTTTTAATAGCTATAACTCTGATTGTATTGTCTGAAAGAAGGAAGTCATATACACCTAGGATGGCTTAAGGGTTCATGGGGTTATTTTCATTTTTGGGTGAACTATCCTTTTAAAAGTACTCCTTACTTATTCAACAGAAATATCAATTCTATCTGAACACCGAGGCACCACTGAGCTGATACTAAACCTCTGATCTGAATTATTCTCTACTTAACATCCCTACTTATGTAAGTGTTATTATTTGGATAAGTTTGTATCTCCTCCATAGGTACCACTGACTGCACACAAAATCCTATATAATCTGTTATTACTGTTATTATTTCATTAAGGGGCCCTGATGAAACTCCTCCCACACGGTGCAATCAAAACAGGTTTTAACTTTTTCATCCTACTAAGGCAATGTTACAGGAGAGCTGGGAATCTGGGAAAAGGCTAAATGAGAACTTTGGTAGGATTGGAAATGACACATCCTCAAATTAAAAACTCATAATTCTTTAGCTAAGTTGCACAGTACGATTTATTTCCAGAACATGATGCATGATGGGATACACTAAGCCTTGAAAACTGCTCTGGAGCGGTATTCGAGATAGTGTGGATTTAGTGTGCGTTAAGGGCACTGCGCTTTGGCGTTTTTAAGATCTGGGAGTCTTGCGCACTTCCTGTCGCGCACATGCGCTCTCAAGTGGCCGAGACCACAAGTGTGGGTATTTGGACAAGGGGATTGTTTAGCTCCAACTCTGAACCAGTTAATCAAGGTCTTCAGATTCACTAGAAACGTCCATGCAAGTGTGTTGGAGCTTAACTCTGCAGGACGTTGGGCTTTCAGAAGTAGGATTGGACACCCCTGCTTTAGGCAACGTAGAAGGGCTTGGGGAACTATTTTCGTTTCCAAAAGAAAGGAAGCGACTAACTCCCTGCACAAAGGGCCCTTCCACAAGTCAATTCGATGGCCACTTCTGCCAGAAGACATTCTGCCATTTATGATCATGTGATCTTGGGTTGCACATCATTCATTTTGAAAACAGTTAATTTATTTTAGATGCCTCCTGGAATTACAACCCAATGGGAAATATTGCTTATTATGAATTTCTGCTGCTAAGGTATAATCTACCTTTCTCATCTTTTGAATTGTATTAGCTGTTCTTATAGAAAAGACTTGTTCACCAAGTTGATGTAAACTCTGGGGTGGCCGATAGCCCCTCCGCCTCCATCACAGGACACCACTCTTGACTCTACGTATGTCACTGGTTCCTCAGCAACCAAGCTGATTGCAAAGTTCTCATTCACCTGCATCAAATATGAAAAGATCAATGAGTGAACAATCTACGGCAATATTTTAGTTAATTTTAATTTAAATAAGGTTATCTTCTAGTGCACCCAATGCAGTGTTGAAATAGTTTAGAGACCTCTTTTTGTCTGCCGATGAATCTAGCCCTTCTCACATCATTTTCGTTATAGACCTGCAACAAAAGCAAGCAGCAAACGGAATCATCCGGTTCACCGTGACACTGACAGAGGCAGCAGCATCCTTCATCACTCAGCTGCCTCTACATGCACAAACTAACAGTACTGCTATTAATACAGATTCATTTCACAAGACCTGACCGTCTACTCTCACAACAAATGCTAATAGAGACAAACAGACGTGCTTTAAAACTGAGCCTCACCTATCCCGTGTGAGTAATGTTTTCTCCATAAATAGAAACTTCAACACTGTATTGCTGGGCTGGAACTGCAGACAACCTCAAGCCACTGAGCAAAGCCTTCGTATTTTTACCGAAGGACAAGATCCTTGGTAGGGTGGCTGCCATGTTTGCCCGTGATCATTACCCAGCAGCCTTTGCGTTGCTGTGTGCATGAAAACGATAGTTCTCTGCTGGCCCCTGCTGGTCGAGAACAACTTAATTCATTTGTATTTCCTATATTTGTGCGTTCAAACATGTTCCATTTACACCCACGTGTTACTTTATGTAACAGAATAGCCATCTATATACAGAAGTTGGAATCCAGTGATTGCACTACAGGCCTTGAGGCTGTGTTGTGGAGCTTTTAAAACTACCGCAGTGTCAGCATTACAGGTAGAAATAGGAGAATGTCCTTTAGAATTAAGAAGGAAGCAGTTGATGGTAAATTATTGGGCAGGTTGTTTTAACTTTTAACTTTTTCATCCTACTAAGGCAATGTTACAGGAGAGCTGGGAATCTGGGAAAAGGCGAACTTTGGTACAATTGGATAGCGGAAAAGTATAATGATTACATACAGGTTTATACAGATGGTGCCAAGGAACCAGAGACGGAAGTAACAGGATTGAGTGTGGTGGTTCCAAGTAAAGGAATTGGAATTAATAGAAGAAAATCTAATATGTTAGGGGTTTATACAGTGGAAATGCTGGCAATATTAATCGCCGTACGATGGGTGGAAAAGACAGGGCAGCATAAGGTTTTGGTTTGTTCAGATTCATCATCAGTTTTAGCAAGTATAAGGTCATTCTATTCAAAAAGTCGGCAAAAAGTGGACGTTTCTGTAGAATGACCCATATACTGTTTGAAGTCCTACAGTCAGTGACAAGAATATATAACCAAGGAAGGCAGATACAATTTTTATGGGTACCAGGACATGTAGGGATAAGGGGAAATGAAATGGCAGATAAATTAGCTAAAATGGAATTAACAAAAGGAAACATAGAAATGCAAGTAAGTATCAGTAAAGCAGAGGTTAAAAGTGTGATATGGAAGACAATAAATTTTAGTTACAAGAATATATAACCAAGGAAGGCAGATCAAATTTTTATGGGTACCAGGACATGTAGGGATAAGGGGAAATTAAATGGCAGATAAATTAGCTAAAACGGCGTTAACAAAAGGAAACATAGAAATGCAAGTATCAGTAAAGCTAAAAGTGTGATATGGAAGACAATAAATCAAATGTGGCAAGAGCGGTGGGATAGAGAAGGGGAAGGAGGGCATTTATATCAAATCCAGAGGGATGTTAAAAGTTCAGTGATTGGAAGTGGAAATCGCAGAGAGGAAACAGCTATATCTAGGTTAAGATTGGGACATTGTTTATTAAATAAAACACTCAAGTTGATAGGAAAACATGATACTGGATGACAATAAATCAGATGTGGCAAGAGAGGTGGGATAGAGAGGGGAAAGGAAGGCATTTATATCAAATCCAGAGGGATGTTAAATGTTCAGTGATTGGAAGTAGAAATCGCAGAGCGGAAACAGTCATATCTAGGTTAAGATTGGGACATTGTTTATTAAATAAAACACTCAAGTTAATAGGAAAACATGATACTGGATTGTGTGAGGTTTGCCAGGAAGAGGAGTCAGTGGAGCATGTGGTCTTGAGGTGCAGCAGGTATGAGGTTCAGAGAGAGTTGATGAGGAATAAGTTGAGCGAGATAGAGGTTCAGGACATGACATTAAAAGGGCTATTGAGACACAACATAGGGCACAAACTAGAATTCTTATGGATTTCTTAAGGGACACAGGGGTTTTTAATAGAGTATGAAGAGTTATAGGAGTATTGAGGGAGGTTAAAATTATTATTATTATATAGTAGAATAAGGATGAAGTGTGTGGATTTGTATGCTTGGGGGAGAAGGAGGGAATT
>NW_015556234.1:19687-22574 GCF_001515605.1 Sinocyclocheilus anshuiensis | reverse complement strand
TGACCCTGTTGTCTGATCCACACTCCGGAGCAGATTGTGGCGGTAATGCAACAATTACACTGGATGCCAACTGCCGTTAAACATTAAGAAGAAGAAGAAGAAGTGCGGTTGCTCGGTAGATTCTGGAACCGGAAGGAGTTTTGTTGTGGGTGGACGGCGTCATGGCGAAGGAAAGACGCCGTGGCGGGTTTGGAGACGACATAGACATTAAGAGAAGTACTTAATGAAAGTTGGGAAACAGTAAATAAACCAGGTAAAGGATTTGCATGGAAAATTACGAAATTGATCAATGAAACTGGAATAGAATCAAATCAATTTGCATCGGTAATAGTAACTTCTCCAATAGAACCTTGGTTATTAGAACAACCAGAAGTTGACTTAAACGTACGTTATTAGAACAACCGGAAGTTGACTTAAATGTACATAAAGAAATTAAGGGAATGGGGGAGGGGTTTAATTTAAAAGCATATGTCAAAGAATATATAAAAAGTATGCATTATTCATTTCTCCAAATTTACACAGATGGATCAAAGAACATAGAAACTGGAAGGACAGGTGCTGCATTTTGCATTCCAGAATTTCAGGTTAGGAAGGCTGGAAGAATTACGGATGGTACTTCTGTATATACAGCAGAGATGGTAGCTATCCTTATGGCATTAGAGTGGGTTTATGAAGTAAGACCGGATAAAGTAACAGTATGCTCTGACTCAATGGCAGCTCTTGTGAGTTTACAATCATGGCAATCAAATAGAAAAGACATTTTAACAGAAATCATGATTACACTATATAGTATTAAACAGATAGGGATAATTACTCGGTTTATATGGGTACCTGCACATGTGGGAATTCAAGGTAATGAAGAGGTAGATAAAATGGCTAAAGAATCCTTAAATATGGATGATCCAAGTATAAATATTGCACTCAGCAGAATAGAAGGGAAACAGTTAATATTAAATGCATGCAATATTGTATGGCAGATATACTGGGACTCATGTCAAACAGGTAGGCATTATCACAAAGTACAAAGGGGTATAAAGAGAAGAAAAATCATTCATAACAAGTAGAAGTAGTAAGTAGAAGGGAGGAAAAATCATTCATAACATAAGTAGAAGGGAACAAGTCATTTTAACACATATACGAACAGGACATTCAAATCTTAACCAAACACTATACATTATAGGGAAACATAATACTGGTCTATGTAATGTTTGTTTAACAGAGGAATCAGTGGAACACGTTATGATGGTATGTACAGCATATGAAAGAGAAAGGGATCGACTTAAAGATGAATTACAATCCTTAGGAGTTAAAGAATTTTCATTAAGTAGTATTCTGAATGATGGTCCAAATGCAGGAAAACAAATAAGTGCAGTCATGAGATTTCTTAAGAATTGTGGAATAATGAACAGAATTTAAGATGTAGGTGAGAAATGGTACGTTCTCTTCACACTCCATCACAGTAGGTGGTGGTATGCACCTATGAAGTTGGTTCGCAACCCGCCATAAAACCAAAAGAAGAAGAAGCAGAAGAAGAAGTGCAGTTCAAGCAGAAGCGGAAGACGATCGCAGCTGGATGAATTTACGGATCACGGAGCTTCGGAGGTAAATAAGAGAATTAAAAGCAGCGAAAAATGTAGTTTTTGTAAAAACTTTTTTTTTGTATTTCAATCACTATGTACAGTTGCAACTGAGGGACAGATGAAACATGTTAAGTAGCTTGCATGTGCATCACTGTCCCATGATTTGTGTTCAAGCGGGCACTGCATTTCTCTGATGGTGTGTTATAGAGTCACTGCAAGGAAAATAAAAAGGAAAAACAAACAAATGCAAACGTCAGTGCAAGAGCAAAGAGCGACCTCCAAAAATGCTGTAAGATAATGTTTTTATGCATTACTCACTTGAATCAGAATTATTGGGTGTTTAAACAAAGATGTGATTACTGCATTATGAATCAAAGTTGTTTTATGAGTAGGCATGGGCCGCTATGAGATTCTGACGGTATGATAACCTTAGATAAAAATATCACGGTTTCACGGTATTGCGATTACAGCTCTAAATGTTATTTTTAAATGTCTGGGTAAAAAAAAAAAAACTTTTTTTTTCCACTGAACACATTTTATTTTTAAGAAACATATAGAACATTTTGGAACAGTAAACATGTCAGGCTAAATAATTAGAATAAATAATTAAATTCTTCTTAATTAAATGCAGTCACTTAAGTGAGCCTAAACCTGCAGCTCAACAATAATCAGAAACATAAATAAATTATTTTCTGTAAAAAAAAAAATAATCCCTATAAATGAAAAAATGCAGTCACATAAGTGAGCCTAAACCTGCAGCTCAATAATCAAAAATGTAATCAAAACATAATTTCTGTAAAAAATAAAATAAAAAAATTAATAAAAAATGCATGCATAAACCTGCAGCTCAACAAGGTTTTTGGAGACATGCTCGCTTTCTACACATTCATCTTTCAGTCCAAGCTATGATGCAGGAATGTTCACCTTTCCCGGATTAAGTTTGGAGCTATGGTTTGGAGCGGTGAGGTACGAGGATGTGTGCACATACACACATAAGGAAAGAGAGAGCGCGAGTGTCACACACACACACACACACACGTGGTCTCTCCGTACAACACTCAAACAGTGGCAAAGTTTTTTGTTTTTAAATGCGTGATTTTGAACCGATGTAAACAATGGCAGGAGGCTTAAAAGTATAGACGTGATACCAGCTAAATTTAATTATTGTACTAAATCGCAGAAAAGTAGGCTACAGTACGTACTTTAGACTGCTATTCCTCACTCTGTGAAGTAACGTGAGGGAGGAAACTAGTTGACGTTAGCTAGTTAATTAGCCATGTTATCTGCCTCGGTAGCAAGCCAAATAG
>NW_015556234.1:541-16093 GCF_001515605.1 Sinocyclocheilus anshuiensis | reverse complement strand
ATCGGGGGTGAAAGAGGGAGAAAACCGAAGATGACACAGATATATCATTTTTGTTTGACTCGGAAGTATTTATTTAGCGATCGGCGCTAAAACGTCATCTGTAGGGAACATCGTTGTGTACGGAACATGGTTAGTCTACGTTACCCGAAGAATTCCCATACGACAGACTTCGTCGTTTTCGACGGGGAAAAAGTTCCAGGGATTCATCTCCTTCGGCCATCCTACACTAGAGCTCTGCACGGGCCTCAAATATAGGCCCTAGCCCGGCCCGGCCCGGGCCCGACGGCTCATCAGAATTCTTGGCCCGAGCCCATCTTTTTTCCCCTTCTCCCAAAACAGCTTATACTACTGTCTCAGCTATTAAAATAGTTCAGTTTTGTCGTTTGTGCGGAGAGCTAAAGCGCGCTTTACAGGACATGGAGGAGGACACTTGCATTGGAAACAACTTAAAATATGCCGTAATAGTGAATACTTGCCTCACAGACTTGCTAAATATATCTATAGAAAGCTTTAATTTACTACTTTAAAACTAAATAATTCGAATCAGAAACAAAAACGTCTCAGGTTACTTATGTAACCATGGTTCCCTGAGTAGGGAACGAGACACTGCGTCCTCTAGGTTTCCCATAGCGACCCCTAGAGGACGCAGTTCGAAGTTCCCATGAAAGGGAACTCTTTTTACTGATTTTATACAATCCGTAAAGATAAATTTCTCAGGATCGTCATCTTCATCTTTGCGACACGGACTCAGAAAACACTAATTTATTAATAAATAATTCAAATATCTCATTATTTCCCCCCGACACATTCAAGGTAATTACTTTTGCTGGGGCTTTGCGACACGCTTTAGCCTATTGCGTGCGTTTTTTGCTGTCATGTGCAAGGATATGTTTGCAGATTCTGTACTGCACATGACCAATTGACTCGCTGTTTGCTGTGTTAATCAAATCAAGACTCTTCCAAAATACAGCTTTTCCGAAGCATTGGGAACTTTTAGTAACTCCACGATCCAACTTCCCCCTGATGCTGTGCATAGTCAACTGTCACCTATATGCTAATGCATGTGTATGTGCATTGCGTAGGCAATTTATAATATATAAATATATATTCGGGACCTGACGGACTTGCAGACCTCTATCCTACACACAGGTGACTCCGCTCGCACCAACCGGAGGGGGAGGGGTCGTCTGACTCGTTGCACACAACTGAGCACTATGCACTTTCCGTCTTTGACGACACGTAAAAAAATGTAGGAACGGTATAACGGAAAATTTTTGTGGTTTTGAAACGGTATATCTTGAAACCGGTTATCGTCCCATGCCTATTTATGAGCAAAACTTGTGTGTACACACAGGATGCACAAACAGTTATAATTAAATAGTTAAATCTGCATATCAGCAGTGGTTGGTAATAGAGATGCATGTAATACAAATTGCACAATTTATACAATTTAATATTTTCCCCCTCTAGATCTGTTTTCAATCATCTCGAAAAAGAATTGGTTGCACTCTATCTGAGAGATTTCCCTCAAATCCAGCAGCGCATGCAGAGAGTGTATCTTATCATCAGGACATTTGAAGAAGATTTCAGACGTGCTACTGGAGCCATTACAAATGCATTACATGCAGAAGTAGCTGGAGGGTTGATGATGGGTTTGGGGTTAGTTTTAGCTCCAGTTCATCAGGGCATTTCTGCTCTTATCACAGGAGCAGGAGCAGTTGTGGTTTCGGGCGCGGCAATCGGTGATACAATCTGGAACAAGAAGATCATGAGCCTGCAGGCAAAATTAATACAAGACACTGAAGCTGAACTGAGGAAGTTTCAGTATAAAATCACCCCTATGGTGGACAAGATGAATGAGATCAGTCAGCATGTTTATGAAATACTGAGAGACCTCAGTTACCCAGAGCGTGATGTTGGGTATTTAAGTACATATTTTTCATCTGCCAGTGAATTAGTGCGTTTCATACAGATATATGACATTAGTGTATTGGCTGCGCAGATACAGTCTGAGACATCATGTTTGATCGGAGCTCATTCGATCAGATTTCTGCCAGCTAGAATGGCACTCCATCAGATGTGGATAGAAATGGTTAAATTAGAGAATGCCATGGAAGAAATGACTAAAACAATAGAAAGAATAGCAAATCAACCAGGCTAAATATAACAATATGAAGGGCTGTGGACAAGATGAATGAGATCAGTCAGCATGTTTATGAAATACTGAGAGACCTCAGTTACCCAGAGCGTGATGTTGGGTATTTAAGTACATATTTTTCATCTGCCAGTGAATTAGTGCGTTTCATACAGATATATGACATTAGTGTATTGGCTGCGCAGATACAGTCTGAGACATCATGTTTGATCGGAGCTCATTCGATCAGATTTCTGCCAGCTAGAATGGCACTCCATCAGATGTGGATAGAAATGGTTAAATTAGAGAATGCCATGGAAGAAATGACTAAAACAATAGAAAGAATAGCAAATCAACCAGGCTAAATATAACAATATGAAGGGCTATAAGAAATAAGAAAGCTCTTTGACTTGACTTGCTTTATATATTCCATTGTCATAGAAACATGGCATATAGAGACTATAGAGCTTAATTTATATTTCTTAATATACATTTACATGTAAGATTACAAACACTGCTCTTGCTTTGCATTGTTGATCAAAATCATTTTTCATTTATGTTTTATATTGTGTGCATGTACTTTTTTGTGGTGGTCAAAAACTGTCAAATGCATGACTTTAAATGGATAAACTGAAGGTTTTTTTTTTGTACTATTTGGTGCTATATTCAGTCTAAACACTGTTGCTTAAAAACAGCAACAAAACTTTACACAATACAAGTATAAATAAGTTAAGTTGTGTACTGTTACTCTCAGCTGTCTTGTCTTGTAAAAGGAAAATTATTCATCATTTTCAACAGTGTGTGCATTGAGGCCGAACAATAAATAAGTAAGAAGACTGATACACTGAAACACGTGCTGAAGAATGAGTTACCTTTTAATAGCACTGCTGATGTCAACGACATTGAATTTAAATATAACTTAAGCTGTTTCTGACATTTTCTCTTCCTGTTCTTCTCGTAGTTCTGCTGTTTGCAAACATGTCAGTAAAACATTTTCAAAAATGCCCTATCAAAAGAAACACATTACTCTTGTGTGTCCCTAATCTTCACACACACACACACACACACACACACACACGTAAAGGAGGGAAGAAAAGATTGCTTTTTTAACTTCATTATGGGTTAACTTCAAACAATTTAGTTGTTTTTTTTGTTCTCCATTTTTTGCCACCTGATGGAGTTTGAGATATTCAACAATGTTGTTGATCTGCCTTCAATCAATACTGCATTTATTTAAGCTGGACAATGGCAACATTTTCTTCTAGAGCTGCTGTGCTGCCAAAATTATTTGCCAGTTATCACTGTAAAGCTGCTTTGACACAATCTGCAGCGCTGTATAAATAAAGTTGACTTGACATTACGCAAAGCACACACAAGAGCTTCGATCAGGACTGCAACAAGGTTGGGCTAGTGTAATGTTGTGAATATGGTCTGTTCATTGTTCAGTTTGCATTAGTCATTTGTGCAGGTAATTTATTAGAGAGGATGCAGCAAAATAAAAACACTCAAAACGAAACCGAAACTACACACACACTGGGGCGAAATTTTAAAGAAAATAACTGTGTAACTAGTCTTTGTTTGGAATAAATAAAATAAAACACAAAATTTACTTAATTTTTATTTATTTTTTTCAAGTGGTAATGCCATAATCTTACAGCAGGGAATGTTGGCTGTGTCTCAGGATTCACATTATTTTAAGCATATGTAACGGGACTAGGTGATTGACAGCAGTGTTTGCCTAGCAGCGAGTTAATCTTCTATTTAAAGGCCGCTTGGCTGTTACCTGGGATGCGTCACGTCCGTTTTCCCCTTTTTGTTTGCCTGTGTTGACGGTGGCTGTAGTAGTGCGACTTTTGTTCTGGTGCTGCTTAGTGGATTTGATGACTGTTCGCCTCTCAGGCATGTGTCTTTTTAGAGCTCGTTATATTGGGCTAGTATCCTTCTGGGACTTAACATTTTGTCGCATGCTAAATAGGCATGATGTCCTATAGCATTCCCAGCTGAACAGATGCACTTTACTCTCCATGAACTGATGTTTACAAAGGGTTTAATCTTCAAAAAACACCGTAAGAGCTGCATAAAAACAAACAAAGTGTCATTAGACATCTTCCTGCAAATTATAAATAAATGTCCAAAACATACCTATAAACTAATAGATACACAGTTGCAATATGATTGGCCTACTTCATAAATAGTGTGACAATAAATCACATCAATCTCCTTTTAGAAAGAACTAAATGAAACACCTGAGTTAACAATGAATTAATTTTGGTACAACTGATGATATCAAGTTAGTGAGAAACACATAAACCATATAAAATGACCAAATAAAGACCTGATTTACTGTAAACAATCTATCTGGAGTGCAAACCAACAGAAAATATAACATTGACGAGGCAATAATACACTGTGTTCTGCTTAAGACAGTAACCATGAATCACACTCTCTCTGAATAACAACATTAGCAAATGAAATGGTCATCACTGATATTCGAAACTTGCATATATGTTAATGACCCACTAAACGTTAGTTAATAGCTTCAGAGGAGATGCTAAAATAAACACTTCAAAGTCTTTCAAAGTTTACCACACAGCACGAAATTAAAACGGTACGTTGTGCCTTTCATCAGCCAGGAGCTAAGAGATAGGAAACCTTTTAAGCGTATATTTGTAGAGCGTGTACCCAAAAGTTCATCTTTCTTCTCTGGTAACGTTAGTCAGAATGCCGCTTCACGTACAAAAAAGTGCGCCAATGTACACACACAGCACTGCTGCACTTCCTTTTTCAGATTTCAAAATAAAAGCATGTGGCAAGAAACGCAAACACTCTTGAAAAACAAACAAGAACACAATGTCCACACTAAGCACTCTGCGAAAATCACCAGTCAACCAAAACAAACAAATAAATAGTTATTTAGTAACATTTGGCTCGATTTAATAATTAAGTCTTTTCTTGACTATTCCATGGCAACACCGCCCTCTATGGCTGGAAGTAAAGGTGTCGACCCACTTCAATGATTGGGGGATTTAATGGTCATTTACACTCCCACCAAAACATGAGTGATTTGTATGACATTAAGGAATATAAATTACAAATGTTTTTCAAATGAAACTGACCTTTAACTTTAAGAAACGGACGTAAACTGTCCATATTAAGGCAAATTAATTCTAGAATTTAAGTAATATGAAGAAAAGGATACACTTGGTTGCTCTTGGTAGCAGCTAGACGGTCTCTAGCAACAGGATCAGCTTCTGGACTGGGCGTTCGATGAAAGACAGCTTGTTGAGGCGACGACCATCCCTTTCCAGATTTCGGTCACCAAGGCGTACCTTGACTCTTCTCACAAGCCCGTCTTTATCTGTAGTAGTCTCTGTAACTCTGGCCAGCCGCCACTCATTTCTGGGCAGATCATCAGTCTTTTCCATGACAATGTCTCCTACTTGCAGGTTTCTCTTTGCTGTGTGCCAACGCTGTCTGGTGGCAATGTTGGATAGATACTCCTTACGCCAACGACTCCAAAACTGCTCTGCGAGGTACTGAACATGACGCCACCTTTTCCTTGCATAGATGTCTTCTCTGATGAATCTGCCTGGTGGTGGTAATGCTGGAACGGACTTCATAGTAAGCAGGTTATTAGGGGTGAGAGGTGCAAGACTGTTGGGGTCGTTTAAGTTATCAACTGAGAGTGGTCTACTGTTTACGATCGCCATAGCTTCATAAAAGAATGTCCGCAGTGATGCATCGTCCAGTCTGCCAGAAGAGAGTGAGAGAGTTGAGCGAAGAACATTCCTCACTGTTCTGATTTGTCTCTCCCATACCCCACCAGCATGACTTGAATGGGGCGCATTTAGGACAAAATCGCACTGCTTTTCAGCTAAGAACACTGTCAGACGATCAACGTCAATCTCCTTGAGAGCATTTTTCAGCTCATTCTTGGCTCCTACAAAGTTGGTGCCTTGGTCACATTTGATTTGGCGCACTGCTCCCCGCAATGCAACGAAACAGCGCAAGCCATTGATGAAAGCATCTGTAGACATGTCATCTAGCATTTCTATATGAATAGCTCTGGAGCTGAAACATGTGAAGAGGAGGCCGTACCTTTTATGATCCTTCCGACCACGTTTAGTGACAAAGGGACCAAAGCAGTCCATACCACAGTACGTGAACGGTGGGGATGGATTCGTACGCTCTGAAGGGAGACCAGCATGACTTGAATGGGGCGCATTTAGGACAAAATCGCACTGCTTTTCAGCTAAGAACACTGTCAGACGATCAACGTCAATCTCCTTGAGAGCATTTTTCAGCTCATTCTTGGCTCCTACAAAGTTGGTGCCTTGGTCACATTTGATTTGGCGCACTGCTCCCCGCAATGCAACGAAACAGCGCAAGCCATTGATGAAAGCATCTGTAGACATGTCATCTAGCATTTCTATATGAATAGCTCTGGAGCTGAAACATGTGAAGAGGAGGCCGTACCTTTTATGATCCTTCCGACCACGTTTAGTGACAAAGGGACCAAAGCAGTCCATACCACAGTACGTGAACGGTGGGGATGGATTTGTACGCTCTGAAAGGAGGTCGGCCATTCTTTGTTCTTCTGTGGGTCTCCTGAGCTTCCGACATGTCACACAGTGATGCACATGGGATGCTACTGCTCTGCTCATTCCTGGAATCCAGTAGCCTTGTGATCTGATCTCATTAATTGTGAGACCCTTTCCTTGGTGCTTGACATTCTCATGACATTGAGAGATGATCATGTTTGTTATGTGGTGATCTTTAGGAATGATCACTGGATGTTTGACTGAGCTGGGTAAAGACGCATCACAAAGTCTTCCTCCCACCTTGAGTACTCCCTTTTGATCTAGGAAGGCATCAAGAAGAAACAGCTTGCTGCTAGGTGACAGCTGGGTCCCCTTGCTCAATAACTTGATATCCTCTGAATAGGTGTTTCTTTGTAAATCTTTAATGATGATGCATTTAGCATCTTCTCGTTCAGCTACCGTACTGTGACTACTGGACTTGTCCACTTTGGCTCGGCGAATGAGGCGAGCCACAGCTTGGACAGCTCCAGACCATGAAGACAGTTTTGACAAGCGGTCTGAGAGGCTGACTTCTCTTGTTTGTGCGCTCAGTGTCTGAGCCTGTCTCACTTCAGGATCTCCAATCGTTAGTGCCGTGTCAATATCTGCAACAGGAGGTATATCCTTCTTCCATAAGAATCCTGGCCCTGTCAACCAATTAGATGTAAGAATCTCACCAGCGTTTAAACCTCTTGACGCATGGTCAGCAGGGTTTTCATTAGTGGGAACATATCGCCACTGTTGAGGAGTAGTGCTGAGATGTATCTTTTGCACTCTGTTCGCCACGAATGTGTGAAAACGGCGTGCTTCGTTGTTAATGTATCCCAAAACCACTTGGGAGTCGGTCCAGAAATGCTCTTCTATGTCCGCATATTCCAGCTCCTGTTTAAGCATATTGCTCATGGCAACTGAGATGACAGCAGCTGTCAGTTCGAGCCTGGGGATAGTCTGGACCTTAATGGGAGCAACTCTGGATTTACCGATGACCAGGGCACAATGGATATTTCCTTCTTCGTTTGTGAGTCTCAAATAGGTACACTGGCCATATCCGCTGTTGCTCGCATCAGAGAAGTGATGTAGTTATCTTTTGATGACCTTTCCAAAGTTTGCAGGCACATAGCAGCGGGGTATACTGATCTTTTGCAAGTTCACAAGATCAGCTTTCCAATGCTCCCAGCTTGGCTGCAATTCTTTAGGAAGGGGGTCGTCCCAGCCTGTTCCGTTTCTGCACATTTCCTGAAGCACTAATTTTCCACTGAGCAGGAAAGGAGCTATAAAGCCCAGTGGATCATACAGAGATGCAACTGTGGATAGTATGCCACGGCGTGTTGCTGGCTGGTCTTTGAGGTCAACAGAGAATCTGAAGTTGTCAGAATCAATGTGCCAGTGGATCTCTAAAGCTCTCTCTAAAGGTGTGTCATCGAAGCTGAGGTCAAGCGCCTTTACTTCAATAGCTCGTTCAGAAATTGGAATGCTATCCAGGACAACTCTGTCATTTGAAATAAATTTGTGCAGTCTAAGACCACCTGAGGCACACAGCTGTCGAGCTTCTCTTGCTACCTGGATAGCTTCTTCTGTGCTGACTACACTGGTGACACCGTCATCTACATAAAAGTCTTTTGTGATGAATTTTGAGCCAAGAGGATACATACCCTCATTCTCCTTAGCAAGATGTTTCAGACCATAGTTGGCGCATCCAGGTGATGAGGTTGCACCGAAAAGATGGACCTTCATGCAGTATTCTTGTGGGTGTAAAGCTAAGTCTCCGTTTTTCCACCAGAGAAAACGGAGGTAGTTTCGATCTGCTTCTTCCACATGACATTGGTGAAACATCTTTTCAACATCACACATAAGGGCAATGGGATGTTGTCTGAATCTTACAAGAACACCAGTCAGATTATTCATTAAATCTGGGCCTTGGAGCAAGTGGTCATTGAGGCTGGTTCCCTGGTACTTGGCGGAGCAGTCGAAGACAACACGGTGCTCGTCTGGCTTCTTAGGGTGATACACACCATGATGAGGAATGTACCACTTCTCTCCATCCTTTCCTTCATCATGCACTTCTTCTTCATCACCTCTTTCAATTACCTCTTCCATAAACCTCACATATTGTTCCTTGTACTTTTCATCTTTCAGCAATTTCCTTTTAAGATGATTGAGCCTTACAATGGCAAGCTGCTTATTGTTAAGCAAATGAGGTCTCCTTTTGAAGGGAAGAGGCATCTCGTAATGCCCGCGGTCATTCTTTCTTATGCTTTGCTGCAGTTTGGTCAAGAAGAGGATGTCATCCTGTGACGATCATTGAAGTATTGGTGGATGGCTCATTATTCTCTACTTTGTGAGGCGTAGAAGTGGTTGTCTCTGTGTCACCTTGGTTTGAAACTGGTGCAGAGTTGTCTTTCTTTGTATAGTTTTCATCATGTAGACACGTTGGATGTCTACCTCTACAGGTGTCACAGGACAGACGGTAACGGCAGTCTTTTGCGCTGTGACCTGGTTTCATGCAACCATAGCAGAGTTTGTTATCCTTCACATATTTCCGTTTCTCTTCTAATGATTTTGCCACAAATTTTGGACAGTTGTTAATTTTATGCATGTTGTCCTTGCAGAAGAAACACATTTTGGAATTCCCTTTAGTGGGCTTTTGTTCGTTTTCGTAATTTTGTTTATTTTCCGTGGCTGTTTGAATGTGAAAGACGTTAGCCCTGTTCCTTTTACTGTCCTTAAGGTTCTGTTTTTCTGAAGTGGGGTCAGAGGCACGAAGAGCGCTGAAGGAGGTGACAGGATTACAAGTAATCTCTGCTTCCATTGACATGAAGGTCACAAAATCTATAAACTTTGGAAAGTCATGGGTCTCAATCAGTGTCTGCGTGACCTGACGGTTCCAACGTGCTGCTGCCCAATCTGGTAATTTGTGTACAAGTTTCTGATTTTCATCACAATCATTTAGTATTTCAAGCCCTTTGACATGAGGCATAGCTTGATGACATGCATTCAAGAAGTCAGAGAATTCTCTGAAACCTTCAGCATCCCTAGGCTGAATCTTAGGCCATTTGGCTAGTTTTTCCCTGAATGCCTTCTGTATAACAAATGGCTGTCCATACCGTTGGTTCAGCTTGTTCCACGCATCATTATAAGCCTCATCATCATTCCTGTAGAAGATACCATCAAGAGACTTACGAGCTGGACCACCAACGTACCTTTTTAAATAGTGCAGCTTGTCAGCAGAAGAAATGGCCTTTCCATCAATGAGCAACACAAATGCAGCCTTCCACTCAATGAACTGGATAGATCACCGTTGAACACAGATGGTTCTGTTGTAGGCAGCCTGTTCAGAGCTATGCTATCTTGGACAGCTTGAGCGAGATAAGTTATATCAGATTTTGGAGGTAAGGATGTTGCTGTGATGTCAGTAGGACGCGTTGCTGTGATGTTGGTAGGGCATTGAATAGGAAATGGAACCACATGTTGTTGTGGCATTACACTTACATCCCGCTGTTCCCCTCTACTTGAATCTGAAGAATGAATGCTGTCTTGTGCCATTTCTTGATCATAGGCCTGCAGTCTGGCTCTAGCTGCTTTTAGATCCTTCTCTGCCTTTAGTTTTTCCAGTTCACACTTCCGAGCTTCGATCTCTTGTATCATTGAGTATTCAGCTTCTTTGGCTGCTAATTCAGCTGCTGCATCTGCTCGCTTAGTTGCAATGGACATAACTATAGACCTTGACGATGTGGGGCGTGAGACTGTGGATCCGTAGACAGAACGAGCATAATCGTGATGGAGTAACTCACGAAGACTGTGTTTTACATTTTCTCTGTCAAAGTCCTCAAGGCATGCCATTCTATCAAAAATTATCTTCGAAATATCTTTTGTCACAGCTTCACAAGTATCAATTCTGCGTCTAGTGTCACTGGATGGAGCGATGTAATCTCTGATGTCCAGGTAGACATGCATGACATCATCCCTTCCCTTCTCAAGTGTATTAATAAGCGCTACCAGTTGGCTCTCACTAACGTCTGTTTTTAGCTCTTCCCTTGTGTTGCGAGCCAGGTCCTTCCATTGTTCGTACAACTGAATCAATCTTTTTTCCTTTTTCAGGGCCTCACCTTCTTTATATGCACGCATCTTTTCCGTGGGTTTCCGTTGTCGACCAGAGCGGTGAAGCTCCTCCTCTTCCGTTCCATTATAAGGGGCTTCCACGTGCTGGTCTGGTTCTTTATTTTCAAAAGCATCCATTTTCTTTAAAGAAGTGCCACTGACTTAGACCATCACACCAAGTCCTTTGGTTGTCACTAGACAGCTTTCAGATGTGTGGTAGGACTGATGAGGTGAAGCTGTTGTTTTTTCTAGGTAAAGCGCTTACTCTCCAGAGTAAGGACTAAGCTCTTACTATAGCATTCCCAGCTGAACAGATGCACTTTACTCTCCATGAACTGATGTTTACAAAGGGTTTAATCTTCAAAAAACACCGTAAGAGCTGCATAAAAACAAACAAAGTGTCATTAGACATCTTCCTGCAAATTATAAATAAATGTCCAAAACATACCTATAAACTAATAGATACACAGTTGCAATATGATTGGCCTACTTCATAAATAGTGTGACAATAAATCACATCAATCTCCTTTTAGAGTGCAATGAGAACTAAATGAAACACCTGAGTTAACAATGAATTAATTTTGGTACAACTGATGATATCAAGTTAGTGAGAAACACATAAAACATATAAAATGACCAAATAAAGACCTGATTTACTGTAAACAATCTATCTGGAGTGCAAACCAATAGAAACTATAACATTGACGAGGCAATAATACACTGTGTTCTGCTTAAGACAGTAACCATGAATCACACTCTCTCTGAATAACAACATTAGCAAATGAAATGGTCATCACTGATATTCGAAACTTGCATATATGTTAATGACCCACTAAACGTTAGTTAATAGCTTCAGAGGAGATGCTAAAATAAACACTTCAAAGTCTTTCAAAGTTTACCACACAGCACGAAATTAAAACGGTACCTTGTGCCTTTCATCAGCCAGGAGCTAAGAGATAGGAAACCTTTTAAGCGTATATTTGTAGAGCGTGTACCCAAAAGTTCATCTTTCTTCTCTGGTAACGTTAGTCAGAATGCCGCTTCACGTACAAAAAAGTGCGCCAATGTACACACACAGCACTGCTGCACTTCCTTTTTCAGATTTCAAAATAAAAGCATGTGGCAAGAAACGCAAACACTCTTGAAAAACAAACAAGAACACAATGTCCACACTAAGCACTCTGCGAAAATCACCAGTCAACCAAAACAAACAAATAAATAGTTATTTAGTAACATTTGGCTCGATTTAATAATTAAGTCTTTTCTTGACTATTCCATGGCAACACCGCCCTCTATGGCTGGAAGTAAAGGTGTCGACCCACTTCAATGATTTGGGGATTTAATGGTCATTTACACTCCCACCAAAACATGAGTGATTTGTATGACATTAAGGAATATAAATTACAAATGTTTTTCAAATGAAAATAACCTTTAACTTTAAGAAACGGACGTAAACTGTCCAAATTAAGGCAAATTAATTCTAGAATTTAAGTAATATGAAGAAAAGGATACACTTGGTTGCTCTTGGTAGCAGCTAGACGGTCTCTAGCAACAGGATCAGCTTCTGGACTGGGCGTTCAATGACAGACAGCTTGTTGAGGCGACGACCATCCCTTTCCAGTTTTCGGTCACCAAGGCATACCTTGACTCTTCTCACAAGCCCGTCTTTATCTGTAGTAGTCTCTGTAACTCTGGCCAGCCGCCACTCATTTCTGGGCAGATCATCAGTCTTTTCCATGACAATGTCTCCTACTTGCAGGTTTCTCTTTGCTGTGTGCCAACGCTGTCTGGTGGCAATGTTGGATAGATACTCCTTACGCCAACGACTCCAAAACTGCTCTGCGAGGTACTGAACATGACGCCACCTTTTCCTTGCATAGATGTCTTCTCTGATGAATCTGCCTGGTGGTGGTAATGCTGGACCGGACTTCATAGTAAGCAGGTTATTAGGGGTGAGAGGTACAAGACTGTTGGGGTCGGAGGGAAGAAAAGATTGCTTTTTTAACTTCATTATGGGTTAACTTCAAACAATTTAGTTGTTTTTTTTGTTCTCCATTTTTTGCCACCTGATGGAGTTTGAGATATTCAACAATGTTGTTGATCTGCCTTCAATCAATACTGCATTTATTTAAGCTGGACAATGGCAACATTTTCTTCTAGAGCTGCTGTGCTGCCAAAATTATTTGCCAGTTATCACTGTAAAGCTGCTTTGACACAATCTGCAGCGCTGTATAAATAAAGTTGACTTGACATTACGCAAAGCACACACAAGAGCTTCGATCAGGACTGCAACAAGGTTGGGCTAGTGTAATGTTGTGAATATGGTCTGTTCATTGTTCAGTTTGCATTAGTCATTTGTGCAGGTAATTTATTAGAGAGGATGCAGCAAAATAAAAACACTCAAAACGAAACCGAAACTACACACACACTGGGGCGAAATTTTAAAGAAAATAACTGTGTAACTAGTCTTTGTTTGGAATAAATAAAATAAAACACAAAATTTACTTAATTTTTATTTATTTTTTTCAAGTGGTAATGCCATAATCTTACAGCAGGGAATGTTGGCTGTGTCTCAGGATTCACATTATTTTAAGCATATGTAACGGGACTAGGTGATTGACAGCAGTGTTTGCCTAGCAGCGAGTTAATCTTCTATTTAAAGGCCGCTTGGCTGTTACCTGGGATGCGTCACGTCCGTTTTCCCCTTTTTGTTTGCCTGTGTTGACGGTGGCTGTAGTAGTGCGACTTTTGTTCTGGTGCTGCTTAGTGGATTTGATGACTGTTCGCCTCTCAGGCATGTGTCTTTTTAGAGCTCGTTATATTGGGCTAGTATCCTTCTGGGACTTAACATTTTGTCGCATGCTAAATAGGCATGATGTCCTATAGCATTCCCAGCTGAACAGATGCACTTTACTCTCCATGAACTGATGTTTACAAAGGGTTTAATCTTCAAAAAACACCGTAAGAGCTGCATAAAAACAAACAAAGTGTCATTAGACATCTTCCTGCAAATTATAAATAAATGTCCAAAACATACCTATAAACTAATAGATACACAGTTGCAATATGATTGGCCTACTTCATAAATAGTGTGACAATAAATCACATCAATCTCCTTTTAGAAAGAACTAAATGAAACACCTGAGTTAACAATGAATTAATTTTGGTACAACTGATGATATCAAGTTAGTGAGAAACACATAAAACATATAAAATGACCAAATAAAGACCTGATTTACTGTAAACGATCTGTCTGGAGTGCAAACCAAGAGAAACTATAACATTGACGAGGTAATAATACACTGTGTTCTGCTTAATACAGTAACAATGAATCACACTCTCTCTGAATAACAACATTAGCAAATGAAATGGTCATCACTGATATTCGAAACTTGCATATATGTTAATGACCCACTAAACGTTAGTTAATAGCTTCAGAGGAGATGCTAAAATAAACACTTCAAAGTCTTTCAAAGTTTACCACACAGCACGAAATTAAAACGGTACCTTGTGCCTTTCATCAGCCAGGAGCTAAGAGATAGGAAACCTTTTAAGCGTATATTTGTAGAGCGTGTACCCAAAAGTTCATCTTTCTTCTCTGGTAACGTTAGTCAGAATGCCGCTTCACGTACAAAAAAGTGCGCCAATGTACACACACAGCACTGCTGCACTTCCTTTTTCAGATTTCAAAATAAAAGCATGTGGCAAGAAACGCAAACACTCTTGAAAAACAAACAAGAACACAATGTCCACACTAAGCACTCTGCGAAAATCACCAGTCAACCAAAACAAACAAATAAATAGTTATTTAGTAACATTTGGCTCGATTTAATAATTAAGTCTTTTCTTGACTATTCCATGGCAACACCGCCCTCTATGGCTGGAAGTAAAGGTGTCGACCCACTTCAATGATTTGGGGATTTAATGGTCATTTACATGTCCTGTATCCCATTGCGCTATCGGTGGGTATGACTGTGACAAACCCGTGCCTGTAAAGCGTCCTATCTGGCGTGATATCCTGATGGTAAGTGTTTTAAACGCAATTATAATTGGGAGTGGGGACAATATTATGACTAGTAACATCTCCTTTTGGATTCGCTGTAGGATTCTCCCTCTCGCTCTATGCCGTGATTGTTTGCTGCGGTCGTCGCCATTAATTGAAGGGGACTGTTTATCTGTTTCTCACCGTGCCAATTTAGTGCCCTGCTTCACATTTTTGTTTTTTTTTATGGGAGGCTTGACCATCTCTTTTCGTATGTATACGAGATAAAAACTGGCCCCTGTCTTTGTTTTTCTTTGATTTTAAACCATTTTGTTTTTTTCTTTTCTTCTGTGGAAGTAAAGTTTGTTTGGCTGAATTGATTTTCTTTATTCCTGTAAAATGTTTTAACAGTTTTGTGGTTGTAGTTTTTGTTGCACGTAATCAGCCATCGATTAGTGCAACTGTACTTGTATGTGACCATTTACTGAGTTCGAATGTTTTGTAGTAATCTCAGGGGACTAACTATTCGATCCTTCTAAGGTTTCATTGTTTTCTCTCTTTACTTCTGTTTGGTATGGATGCCCCCTTTGTGAGGAGTTGCTTCATAAAGTGATGTCCCTATTGCATTGTGTCTTAAGTCCATTTCTATAGTTTATTTCTTTTTGATTTATTGCAGGAGCTGGGGTCCCACAGGTGGATTGATCTTCTTCCTTGTGGTGGTGGTTCTTCTTTATTGTGTGCGGTGCTGCACTTCGAGT
>NW_015556234.1:0-397 GCF_001515605.1 Sinocyclocheilus anshuiensis | reverse complement strand
AACCATACTCTACCTTGATCCCTGCCGCTGGGAACCTCAGCCCTGCCGGTATTATTTCAGTTTGTTTTGTTTTACAGATACACCAAATTGTTACATGTATATAAAGTTGGTTTTGTATTACTATTCTGTTTGTAATTTTTTTTTTTCTTGTTTGAAGTGGGGTTTCTAGTGTCCAGTATTTTAACCCGTTTCTGTATTAATAAACATTTGTATTTTTTTGCTACTTTACTCGTGTCTCTTGCCTAATTCTATGAGGGAACCGAGCCTGTGTGCTTCATTACTACATTTTTGAGTGGTTTGAGTATTTTCCCCTGGGTTTAAGTCCTAGGGTGGCGTAGTCGGATTTTCTTACCAGTAAAAACGTCTCAGGTTACTTATGTAACCATGGTTCCCTGAG
>NW_015556233.1:0-1155 GCF_001515605.1 Sinocyclocheilus anshuiensis | reverse complement strand
CAGTATTTTTCTACCATGGACATGTCTTCGGGTTATTGGCAGGTATAATTAGATCCAAATGACAGGAAAAAGACTGCCTTTACCACAGGGGATGGCATGTATCATTTCAAAGTGATGCCTATGGGCCTTAAAAATAGTCCGCCCACGTTTCAAAGGCTAATGGAGTTAGTTCTTAGAGGGTTGCTTTGGACAAAGTGTGTCATTTATTTGGACGACATCATTTGTATGGGTAAAGATTTTGAGGATCACATCAAAATCCTCACAGACATTTTGACCAGGTTCAGGGAAGCAGGTCTCAAGCTTAACCCTGTGAAGTGTCATTTTTGCAAGGCGTCTGTAACGTACATGGGTCATGTTGTCTCAAAGGATGGGCTGTCTCTTGATCCAGCTCATAGCGAGAAAGTAAGATATTGGCCAACTCCAAAATCAGCTACTGAGGTGCGAGCATTTTTGGGCTTGTGTAGCTATTATAGGCGTTTCGTTCGAGACTATGCCTTTAAGGCTCAACCTCTACACAAACTAACCCACAAAGACGTGCGTTTTGAATGGACCGATTAATGTTCAGTAGCCTTTCAGCAACTAAAAGACGCTATGACATCTCCGTCTGTCATGACATTCCCTCATTTTGATCAGCCGTTTACATTGAGTACAGATGCGTCTAATACAGCTATTGGTGCTGCCCTGTCTCAAATTCAAGATGGCAAAGAGCGAGTTGTTGCATACGCTAGTCATGTACTCACCTCGACTGAAAATGGTCCACTTACGACAAAGAACTGTGGCCAATAGTTTGGTCATTCAGACATTTTCGTCACTACTTGAGTAACTGCCCCTTTACAATTGTCACCGATCACAAACCTCTTGTTGGCCTGAGAAAATTGAACTTTGATATTGATCCCACGGGACGTAGAGGTCGGTGGGCTATGGAGCTTGATCCATATGAATGGGTGATCATCCACAAAGATGGCAAGAGACATACTAATGCGGATGCCATGTCTCGTATTCCTGTTGATTAATCTACAACTCCGACACCTCGCACACAGACAGTATCCATTCAAACAGATGACTTGCCTCTCACGTCTCAGACTGCTGTTTTTGTTGGTGCCAATGGTACAGAAAGTCAGCCTAAGGTGGAGTCACAAATTTGTCTGACCGAAT
>NW_015556232.1:0-1438 GCF_001515605.1 Sinocyclocheilus anshuiensis | reverse complement strand
AATAAATGAGAACAGTTTCTGTGCAATATCATGCATGCATATGCTATAAAGTTTTTTCCCCACTGAGAGTTAGTTGACGAATGCACTTTAACAACTAAAGTTTGCACTCAGTGAAATTTTTCCACATATATCAAACAAGTTCATATATGCAATGCACGTAGACAGATCTAATGTGTTAGATATTTTTTGAATGAATAGATCATGTTAGAGCTTCTATATGTACAACAAGTGTAAGTTAATGGGTATAAGCAATAACATGCATGAACTTGCTGTAAAGCTCTTTTCCCTGCGAGAGTTAGTTGAAGCATGCAGTATAACGAATAAAGCTTTCATTTACTGAAAGTGTTCAGTGTATTTGTTAACGAGTTCTTATATGCAATAATGCACATAGACAGATCTATCTATCACTTTACTTGAAGGGGTGTACATAAGACTGACATGACACCTTCATAATCATGACACGACACACGTCATGAATATGAAGTAGGTTTTATGCATGTTTATGACAACTGTCATTAAGTGTCATTCGCTCAGTTATGTCATTTTTAAAGCAAAGATGACATTGTTTGAGATGCCTTTGTTATGACAACTGGACATAAACCAATACATCATAACCTGTCAGTGTCTTTGTCATGACAACTTGACATTACCAAGACAACATAACCTCTCAGTACCTGTCGTGACAACTTGACATTACTTAGACAACATAACCTGTCGTGACAACTTGACATTACTTAGACAACATAACCTGTCGTGACAACTTGACATTACCAAGACAACATAACCTGTCGTGACAACTTGACATTACCAAGACAACATAACCTGTCGTGACAACTTGACATTACTTAGACAACATAACCTGTCGTGACAACTTGACATTACTTAGACAACATAACCTGTCGTGACAACTTGACATTACCAAGACAACATAACCTGTCGTGACAACTTGACATTACCAAGACAACATAACCTGTCGTGACAACTTGACATTACTTAGACAACATAACCTGTCGTGACAACTTGACATTACTTAGACAACATAACCTGTCGTGACAACTTGACATTACCAAGACAACATAACCTGTCGTGACAACTTGACATTACCAAGACAACATAACCTGTCGTGACAACTTGACATTACTTAGACAACATAACCTGTCGTGACAACTTGACATTACTTAGACAACATAACCTGTCGTGACAACTTGACATTACCAAGACAACATAACCTGTCGTGACAACTTGACATTACCAAGACAACATAACCTGTCGTGACAACTTGACATTACTTAGACAACATAACCTGTCGTGACAACTTGACATTACTTAGACAACATAACCCGTCATAAATTTGTCATAAACATGACATAGCAGATTAAATATCAAACTTAATAAATTACTTAGCTTTATGGGTTAACATTACATTAAACCGTCATGT
>NW_015556231.1:260-4628 GCF_001515605.1 Sinocyclocheilus anshuiensis | reverse complement strand
AAAAACGTGTATTTTTAACAGTTTGTCAGTGGGTAAATAAAAAAAATATTTGTTGTGCTTTTCTCAGTCGGACACAGACAAACAAGTCGGGTGATTTTTGTCTTTTAAACCAGAAAGACTGCTGACAGATCTAACCAACACTCGCGCCACAGAAACTAAAGCAACAGGTAAGTTAGACAAACCCACCCATTCACTATATTACAACTTTTAACTTCTTGTTAATCGTTATTTATGATCCGCTTCTTCAGTTTCATGTAGCATATGTGATGCTAATTAAGTTTACTAATGCAGCCGAAGCCCTGGTAAACAAATTGGCTCGAGGAGTATTTGATGGCTGTTTTGCTAACGTTATTTACCATTTCAGATTGATATTTGCTCCTCACGTTTTTTTAATTTGAAACTCGTGCTTGCATATGTTTTTGAAATCAATGTTTTCAGAGCAAAGACAGCGTGGACAGTGTTGCCAGATTGGATGGACGATTTCCAGCCCAAAAGCTCACAAAAACCCGCCCAAAACTTTAACTGTCAAAATAATGTGATTGAATATGTAAATCAAGGTTGATGGGCCATTTTTAACTCCTTAAAACAAAATAATGACGACAAAATAATATAAATATAACGTTAGATTAATTTCCCAGGTAAACGGATCAAATCGGGGCAAATAGCCTACATTAAAGAGAATTAGGCTACGAACATGAATAAAATATGCAAGCAGACACTGTCAAAACGGCAATCAAGAAATTAACCGATACCCTCGAAACAACACGTGCATCATTTTCAATGTCAGCAGTTAGAATAATCCAATTTAAATGCAAAAAGTGCTCAATATAAGTGACAGGAAAAAGCAACATATTATAGCAGGTATTTCACACTCGTTCATGCACACACCATAGTCAAAACTGTCATTCTTTGATACAAACTGAATTATAATCCGACAATTAAAAAAATACGTTATATACATATTTACGTCAGATACGTTATAACTTATCAGACTAAAAACTTGTCACTCATGAATCATAATGTCTGTCTGCTGAGCCCTTGTGATAAGTGCGGCTGTCGATGTTTACATCAGCACCAGCGCACTGGCTAAAGCGGAAGTTGGAGAATAATAAACACATAACCAGGGCCGGATAACGTTATGATGACTGATTGGATGCAGTACATGCATACTTGGGCTTGTTTGTTAAACAATTAGCCTATGCAATTTATATGTTTGAAAACTGCCAAACTGACCCCAAACCAGCCCAAATTTTGTCCACCCGCCCAAGCCAATTTTTACTGCACAATCAAATTCAAAACCGCCCAATTGGACGGGAACCTGCCCAATCTGGTAACGCTGAGCGTGGAGTGCTGGGATGTCAAATGCAACAAGATGGCCCAAGTATAGGTCTCTGCAGGAAAGTAATGGGAGTTACCAGATCGGGGCGTTTTATACCATGTTTCCTGATTGGCTCACGTCATGGTGACGGTAGATTTAGGGGTGGGGTTAGGTAAGGGGGATCATTTTGATTGCATGATTGAGAAACACCCTGCAGTTTGAAAACACCCACAAATTAAGAAACACCCACTTTTGCTCTGCAGAGACTGCAATCTCAAGACTGCTGCAATACTACGAGCCTAAAATGAAGTAAGTTAAGTAGAATTCACATTGATTTGATGGGTTTTAGTGTTATGCAAGATGAAAATCATCACTTTATGAAAGGTTATTTAAGTATATTTCTTCATTTTTGGATGAATTGCTATTTTTGCAAATGTAGCAGCACAAATGGGTCTTCTGAAGCAGTACAATATTTTAGAATTAAATCTAAATCTAAACATTGATCAACTCATGCATACACAGCCCAGACAAATACTGGTTCTTTCACACCACATGAATTACATCATGATATCCAAGGATCAGTGATGTTTGATGTAATGTAGTGTGCCACCATTTTTGATTCAGACTGTATTGGCAGAATGAATAACATATTAAATTTCAGTTTGCTTTTGATTCAGAGTCATTATGCTTCAGAAGAATACGAGTTGGGTCTTGAAAGTTCTAGTTATAGTAGGCTTTCTTAATATGGATTACAAAAAAGGTATTTTGTGTTATATTTCCACTTGCACTTATCTTAAAGTTGCTTTGGGTTTGTATAAAGGTGTGTTGATTTATTATTTATATTTATTAATTTATATTTATTTGGTTGTTTTATTAATGACAAATCCAATTCAATTCAATCTCAAGAACATTCAGCTGATACACCCTTGAAAGTTTTTCCCAATTAAATCCAGTTGACCGACAGCTCTGGAAGACATGTTGTGAAAATTACAAGTTTTTAAAAAGTACTACAGGGTTTTAAATGGGCACAAGTCCTACTGAATAAACACTACTCTGATCCTTCACATCTTTATTTTCATTTATGAAAATTTAAATATGTCCACACAAGGGTTAATTTTATGAGTTGTTGTGACATATTCTAAGACTTTTTTTAATGCATTAGAAAAAGGAGCCTGAGCAGGTGCAGAAGGCAGCAGTCCCCATCATTGCTGCTGAGGAGGAAGAGGAAATGTCACGAGGGAACCCACTGGATGTTTTGATTGTCTTTGAAGACGGAGAGGTGATGTCAACCAAGTCTAGGGTCAGTGCACTGCTGCTGCTTTTGCACTTTATGCCCTTATTTAGAGTACACTAAATTCTCAAAGCAGCTTTACAGAAAATGCATGTGTCTATATTACAATTTAGCCTGATCTGTACTATAAATACTATACTTTCAACTCGAATAGTGTTGTATCATGTAATTTATAGTGATGCTACATGGGTGTACTAACTTTTGTTGTATACTGTATGTTTGACTAATACACTGGAAGCAATATTGACGTGACATACTGATACAATTCCTCACTGCTAATCATGATGTTCATTCTATTTAGTATGGGTTTAATACAGGATACTTACAGTCTGATGTAGTAAAAAGAAAACTGTATGAACATGCCCTTTGACCTTACCACACACAAGTACATCTGATGTGCGAGCGGCCATCAGGCGCAAATGTAACAAAGGGCAATTCTTTATAGAATTGCAATATTTTTTGGACATGTATAATTTAAAATAATTTTGTATTGTATTGTGTTGTATTGTTTTTGTTTTGTTTTATTGTATTTATTTTACATGTTCAAAATAATACAAAAATATAAAAATCTAATTCAGCAAAAAAAGTGAAGTTTGTGTGTTGCTGCTGTTACAAAAAGTTTTTATTTTTTTTATGTTTCTTTCGGTGTTCTTTTTATTTAACATGGTTGGTGCATTTTATGTTTTGCAATGCTAAAACCATTTGAGGTTTAAATAAACACTTTGAATTGTTAATAATGTGTCTCTGTCTGTCATTGAAGTTATGTATTTATTGTAATGACCTTGAAAGGTGGATTCAGCATTGGTGAAGAATTAGCATATTTTTACTCAAAAATAATGTATTTATAGTATATTGCTAGTGTGTTTCAAAGACACATAATCATTTTTAATGTACTCGTGATACAAAAAAAGTACACTTTAATATCACTAATCAAGCATGTAAATAGGCATATACTTAAAGTGTACTAAGTATACTTGAAGTTGTTCCAATTTAGCATATAAAAGTACACTAAATACACTTAAAGTTATACTTTAATTTAATTACAACTAAAATACACTTAATACAAAAATAACTGTTCCAAAATGGCACACTTGAAGTCAACTAATCATTCACACTTGAAGTATACTGACAATTAGTCTGGCTGCAAGATTACTTATTACTTACTTTTTTTTTTCTCTAGGGTGCCATATAGAGCAGTGCTTCTCAACTGAAACTGGTGGTTCATGAGCTCAATATTTTGGGATATATGTAAGGGATGCAATGTTGCATGCAGATATTAAAATGCAGCATGTAAAAGTGAAATCTTTAAAAAAAAAAAAAAAAACTATGACAAGTGATTTGGAAAATGGAAGGATTTAGAAACTAAAATAGCTATCATATTCAGCCTATTTCATGTTAATAATGGATTTGCAGCTCATTGTAATATTAAAGGGGTCATATGATGCGATTTCAATTTTTCCTTTCTCTTTGGAGTGTTACAAGCTCTTGTTGCATAAAGAAGATCTGTAAAGTTGCAAACACTAAAGTCTCAAAACCAAAGAGATATTCTTTATAAAAGTTAAGAGTTAACCACGCCTGCCTAAAACGGCTCGTTCTAACACGCCCCCACATACCTACGTCACGATCTGGGAAGATTTGCATAACGCCGCCCAAATGTTCAAGCAAAGAAAGAAGGCGTAACTTTTATTCTCGCTGTAGTATTGTTGACGCTGCAGCCATGTCGTGAAGACGCTGTGTGCTTCGTTGTGAAAGCGAAACT
>NW_015556231.1:0-158 GCF_001515605.1 Sinocyclocheilus anshuiensis | reverse complement strand
GCCTAGAGCTGATCTGTGCTGGTCGCTGAGGGAATACATCAACTTTCACCATGGACGAAGCGGAATCCAGCCCGCCTCAGCTCACTCTATCGTGGCCTCAGTGCACGGTAAGCGGCTTCCCCGCTGTGTTTTTCGTTGCCACTGATGATTCAAACGTG
>NW_015556230.1:0-1099 GCF_001515605.1 Sinocyclocheilus anshuiensis | reverse complement strand
TAAATTTATTGGTGGTGTCAAAATTAGCGCGTTAATGCAGGCGATTCATTTTTTCAGTTTAATGCGTTAAAAATATTTAATGCAATTAATGCAGGGGCGGGGCTAGGCTTGACCACGCTACTCACAACTGCTGCTTCAGTCACTTTTTATCTTGACAAGAAGTGCATTTATTCAGTCGCAGAACCTGTGCATGCATGTAATATATTTTATGAGTCACATTTAAGAACATGTCTCTGAAATGGTTTTCAAAACTGTCCTGGAGCAGCCCAGCATGGTCTCACTCATCTAACACACCCGATTTAACTCGTCCGTTCATTAATAGAGACTTTAAGGCCTGAAGTGGGTCAGAAAAGGTAAAAAGAGTTGAGTAGAGACTTTAAGACCTGAAGTGGGTCAGGAAAGGTAAAAAGAGTTGAGAGAAAATATGATGCATGTCAGATCTGCGTCACATTCAGCAGCGGCAGCTCTTAAAGAAATAGCAGCCAAAACAACCTAATAACCAGCTGCTGTGATGTCTATTAATCAAAGGACAAAGAAAAAAAAAAGGAAAAAATTAACTCTTATAGCTTTAAGGATTAATCTATATTTAATTTAGAATTTAGTGTTTGATAACTTCAATTTCTGTATATTTCTGCTGAAGGGCACAGGTAAATATGACATGTATTATAATGGCTTTATGTGAAGGTTGTTTTAAGTTCACTTAAATTAGAAGTTATTTTTTTAAAGTCTAATAAATGTTACAATTAATAGCTCTCAATTATACTGTAATGTTGAATGCCTATAGTCAATGGTTAAATATTGGTGGGGGGGCAATTTTATAGAGAAATCAGTATTGGTATCATTGATACCTGCCTTCAGTCATGAAAAGATGCCATTAAACAAATATAAAAAAAATATATACTGTCTTTGTTATTTGTACATTAATTTGAAGATTGAATGTGAAATTATTGCAATATAAAAGTATATTTAAAAACTTTACAAATTAGGTGGGATTAATCGCGATTAATTTCAGAAAAATGTGAGATTAATTTTTTTTTTTATCGATTGACAGCACTATATATATATATATATATATATGTATATATATACAGTGGGTACG
>NW_015556229.1:815-951 GCF_001515605.1 Sinocyclocheilus anshuiensis | reverse complement strand
AAAAGTGTCTCACACGGCTCCGGGGGGTGAACAAAGGCCTCCTGCGAATCGAATCGATGCATTTTTGTAAGACAAATATCCATATTCAAAACGTAATAATCACTTTAATCTAGCTTGCGCCAACAGTTGTACACAG
>NW_015556229.1:0-390 GCF_001515605.1 Sinocyclocheilus anshuiensis | reverse complement strand
GCTTCTGTTTACAACAGTGAGCGCAAGCTAGATTCAAGTGATTATTACGTTTTGAATATGGATATTTTTCTTACAAAAACGCATCGATTCGCTACAGGAGGCCTTTGTTCACCCCCCGGAGCTGTGTGAAACACTTTTTTCTATGGATGGGCACTTTTTATTTAACTTCTTTTGGACTGAAGTACTGCAACACCCGCTGACTGCAATGATAGAGCATTTCTCTCCGACTGGATTCGTCTGAAAGAAGAAAGTCATATACACCTAAGATGCCTCGGGTATGTGTAAAACACAGCCTAATTTTCATTTTTGGGTGAACTAACCCTTTAATACTGAACTTATCTTAGCATGTGAAATGATAAAACATTCTGATCTCACCAGTATTCATGTCAA
>NW_015556228.1:620-863 GCF_001515605.1 Sinocyclocheilus anshuiensis | reverse complement strand
TTTAATCATATGCTAGATTTAATTATATCGCATGGAATTGATCTCGTACCTCAAAGTGATGATGTTACTAACAGAACTATTGACAGAACGTCCAGGCAGAACTATTGTTCCAGCCACCAAAGAAAGATTCACAAATAACCTGCCTGATTTATCTCAGCTGGTCTGTGTACCCATAAATACACATGAACTAGACGAAATGACTAGCAACATGGGCACTATCTTCTCTAATACATTAGAAGCTTG
>NW_015556228.1:0-232 GCF_001515605.1 Sinocyclocheilus anshuiensis | reverse complement strand
AGAAATACAATAACAAATGTAGATTCTACAGCGTATAATACTTCAGCTTCATTCATCGCACCAAAAGATAAACTGTAGTGCTTTACAACTATAGGACAGGAAGAGCTAAATAAACTTATCACTGCATCTAAACCAACAACATGCCTGTTAGATCCTGTAGCCACTAAATTACTAAAAGATTTGTTATCTGTAGCAGAAGGACCGCTTCTCAATATTATTAACTCGTCGTTGT
>NW_015556227.1:1042-1189 GCF_001515605.1 Sinocyclocheilus anshuiensis | reverse complement strand
AAACATAGAAAACGTATCCTTTTTAGTGCGGCTGACACAGACAAGTAGAACAGTATACGTTCAATGGATATTCTCTCCAAAATGGCGCTACGGTGACGCGGAGGAGACGAATTGTTGAATAAAGTCGTTATTTTTGTTTTCTTTGCG
>NW_015556227.1:0-961 GCF_001515605.1 Sinocyclocheilus anshuiensis | reverse complement strand
TGAACCACTGATGGCAGATGGACTATTCTGATGATGTCTTTCATACTTTTCTGGGCCTTGACAGTGTTATTTACTTGGCAGTCAATGGGACAGTCACAAGCCTCCCTGTTTTCATCCAAAATATCTTAAATTGTGTTCCGAAGACGAACAAAGCTTTTACAGGTTTGGAACAACATGGGGGTAAGTGATTAATGACAACATTTTCATTTTGGGGTGGAGTAACCCTCTAAAAGTAGGCTATCACAAACATTTTAAATTAAAAATTGAGTCACCACTAAAGAAACAGTCGACTCTCCTGCCTTTTCTTTTGCATTTAAATCTTTATTACAAGCAATCCCGCGGGTCTTAAAGAACTTGGTTTTTCTACCACCACAAGTACATCTATTATGTTGCCTTGTTTATCTAAAAGTGCACTTTTCCTTGTTTTAAACCTAGCCAAAAAGCCATGTGTTGACTGTGAACCACAGTAGACTTTAATTATATCAATTTATTGTGAAATGACTACATTTCCGTGCAGAGCCGATCCTCCATATATGCAAAATACGCAAGCTGCGTAGGACCCCCGAAACACCAGGGGGCCCCCTTGCTCTAAAAGATTATTTAATTTTAGTTTTGTTTTTGAATTTGGCCAGCGATTATGAAAACATGAATGATCATTTATTTTAATGCGGTGCGCTGTCGCCGTTTCTACAGTCATGGCCAAAAGTTTTGGCAGTGACATAAATGTTGTGCTGCATAGTACAGTCATGGCCAAAAGTTTTGGCAGTGACATAAATGTTGTGCTTTACAAAGTTTGCTGCTTCAGTATTTCTATGGTATACTGAAAAACAACGATAAGCATATCACAAGTTTTAAAGTTTTTTTTGGCAAAAAAATGTAATGAGTCAATATTTACAGTGTTGACCCTTGTTCTTCCTAACCTCTGCAATTCACTCTGGCATGCTGGATATTAGCTTCTGGG
>NW_015556226.1:480-774 GCF_001515605.1 Sinocyclocheilus anshuiensis | reverse complement strand
ATAATAATAACGCGACTAAACGAGACGAAATAATGTTATAACATTATTAGTTTAATTAATTATTAATTAGTTTAGTCTCGTTTTGGTCAACGAAAATGAAGAGACATTTTAGCGTAGTTTTTATTTTGTAAACCACATTTAGTCTCGTTTTTATTCGTCAACGATATTGCATTATACATTTAATTATAGTCATCGTCACATGACCAGAATTTTCGTCTCGTCTCGTTTTCGTCACGTAATAAAGGTTCGTTGACGACGATATTTAGTCATAATTTTCGTTGACGAAAGCAACAC
>NW_015556226.1:0-127 GCF_001515605.1 Sinocyclocheilus anshuiensis | reverse complement strand
CAAATCAATTATTCATTAGATTAACAAATAATCACAGACCCCTCACCCAATAAACATGCTGGGTGCCAAGATGTCTGCGAACGAACAGGCCTCTGATTCTATGGCAACCAATGCTGATATCACTGGT
>NW_015556225.1:584-1763 GCF_001515605.1 Sinocyclocheilus anshuiensis | reverse complement strand
TTTGTATTGCAAGTCAAATGATCAGTAAACAGTATCATTAAAAGTATATCAAAATACAGTATACGTATAGCATTTTGTTGAGCAGATATACAACAATTAGGAAAAGAGAGCAAACATTAATAGCTTAAAAGCTTTACAGAGACCTAGTGCGTTTTGCTTTACTATTTTTCCAATCAAGAAGTAACTAGGCTATAATGTTTCATTTCTGATTTTTTTTTAAGTTGGGTTTAAGCGCGTTTTTTTCATGAATATGGTATTTCCCCGTAATTACACATTCTTACTTGGTCTATTGTAGATAATTAATACGATGTCACATTATACAACACATTATTTGTGTTTATATAGATTTTTAAGTTATAATCCTGGTTAATTAATAAGCACGTTAATTGTTTTTCTAATTTAGATTTTCACATTTGTGTTGGTGTGACACTCCATTTAAAGGGATGTGTTAGTAAAATATTTACAGAAACATTAATTATTATTATTATTATTATGCACTGTAGGTATTTTTTAAACCGAAACAAAATGTCTTCCTGCTTTGGTTTTCACACGGAGCGAAAAAAAGCAGTTGGACACGGCGTGGGAAGGACTCGTAAACAAAACGTCAGTCGAGTAACTTTAGCTCGGGTTTTACTACAACCGAAGTGAAATATTATTCATATATGATTTAAAGTAATACAGTATTTATCTCAAAGAGATTGTTTGTTGTTGTTGTTGTTTACAGTATTTCAGCAGAAATGTTGTATGGCAGAATAGCGCGTGACTGTTTCCAAACTAACGCTTGCTAACTTGCTTGTCTCTAGAGCTGTCCCGGAAAAACAAAACAACATCCCAGAATTCATGCCATGTTATAACTTTAAATAGACCACGTTCGTTCTGTTTTCGAATCCACAAAGAATAGATCAATAAGAATTGTAAAACTCGATTAATTTGCAGATCACGTTTGTTGTTGGGTGACTCAGACTTTCATCACAGACACACAAGATGTTGAAGTTTTTCGGATTCAAGAATGATGGAGCCAAAAAATCTTCTGAGAGAGAAACTGATGGATTTGTCATCATTGGTAAGACATTTGATCATTTGTAGAAGTGCCTTTATTATTGTCTTCATTTTATTTTTATTTTCTTAGTTGACTACCACATCTATCTATCTATCTGTCTGTCTGTCTGTCTGTCTGTC
>NW_015556225.1:0-226 GCF_001515605.1 Sinocyclocheilus anshuiensis | reverse complement strand
ATCTGTCTGTCTGTCTGTCTGTCTATCTATCTATCTGTCTGTCTGTCTGTCTGTCATTCAACTGTCTATCTATCTATCTGTCTGTCAGTCTGTCTGTCATTTAACTGTCTATCGATCTGTCTTTCTGTCTATCTATCTATCGATCTGTCTATCTGTCTGTCATTCAACTGTCTATCGATCAATCTATCTATCTATCTATTTATCTATCTATCTATCTGTCTGTCTG
>NW_015556224.1:55980-56919 GCF_001515605.1 Sinocyclocheilus anshuiensis | reverse complement strand
ATGCAGCATTTTGTCTGAGAAATAATAAAAGGACACCTTTTCATTAGTGATCGACCGATATTGATACCAATCAGGGGCGTAGATTACGCGGGGGACGTGTCCCCCCCTCCACTTTTAATATCATGTAAATTCGTCCCTCGGACTTTTCCAGGCAAGTGTGTTCAGTAAATCAGTAACAGTTTTGCAGCAGGCTTTGCAAACAGACTATTACTGTAAGATATAAACCTGAAAACTGTATTTCTTCAGAAAATTGCGATGTCATTTTCATTTTATCTTGGTTTTAATGCCTGATAAACCTATGTGCAAAAAATTATTTTTTTTGGATAGTATTTCAAATGCAGTGGTTGCCTCTGATTTTAAATAGAGCACAGGCAAAGCCTTTGGTTATATGAAGAGATTTCTTTTAGTTGTATAATTTTTTTTATTTGATTTGGGATTTGTTTTAAAATTTCAAGTTAGTTTTATTATTTAACATTTCAATTTCACAAAGAAATATGCAGCATTTTGTCTGAGAAATAATAAAAGGACACCTTTTCATTTATAATTTTCGCATTTCGCATAGAGGTTTTCAAGAGCCGGTGTGAATAAATATAGATTTAAATTCAAAGAGACACTGTGCATGATCTGATGTTTTATTCGGACCCAGCCCTGTTGAATGACAAAAGCGTCCAGCTATCGCTGTATGAAAACAGTTGTTTTCACAGAAAAACAGAAATGTTTGGAACCATGAAGACATTAAACATACGATTGCGACAATATATGGTTTGTGTCTGTCAAGTCATCTCCAGGTAATAAATAAAGTATATGAACAATGCAGTGCTAACTGACATAGCATTTATTGCAGTATAGAAACTATTCTGCCTTATTATGTGATAAAAAAGTGTTTGTAGTATATAAACAAATCATTATTATTGGTTATTGTCCAGCAGTTATCTGATT
>NW_015556224.1:54563-55582 GCF_001515605.1 Sinocyclocheilus anshuiensis | reverse complement strand
ATAACAGAACCGATATTTATTTACTGTTATAAAGTAAATAAATGACTGAGTGAAGTAAGAACATACTTCACGTTGGTTTTTCATCCTTTCAGTCATCTTAAAAAAAGTGTTGAAAATTAACAGTCTTTCTTGTTAAATTTAATCTTCATATTACAACAATAATAAAATAAAAAAAACCAATTTTATTTAAAGCATCAGCTTTAAATAAAGCAACACTAATATTAACAATAAGCAAAATAAATGTAAAAGGTCTTATGTTTTCAAATGGAGAAAATAAAGGAAAGGAGTCATCAACTTCATTTTAAACTACAGTTTTAGTAGGTTTATAAGCTGTTTCATAGCTACAGAGTCAAGAATAATTCACTGGATAATGTTAATTCACTGAATAATATTCTCTGGAATATTGAATTATAACAAACAAAACATCGTATTTTATTGCATTTCTCAGCTGGTATGTTATATCAGAATTACTAATGTTTTTGTCGTTCTAGATTATGAAATGCCTGCTAACAGCGCAGTTTATCTATGCATTTATACAGAACTATACTCAAACTGCGATCGCTCGCGGAGATAATAAATAATTAATTTCCATAGAATTGTATTTATTTAGATGTTTATTAGCGAAATAATGGTTATATAGTAAATGTTAATACAATTTAGGGTGTTTCAAACAAGTAAATGTTGTTAAAAGTTACATGCGGTGGCCGTGCTGGAGCATTTCCTGAGCATCAACCCAGTGAGTGAACAGCAAAATGCAGACGCCTTCACGAGACTAATGATGAGCAAATATACAACAGAGAGAGAATTAAATTCAGCGCTTTTATTTCCAACATATTATTTAATTCACGCAAAGTTACGTCTTTATTGGGACAGGACTTGACGGATTATTTTACGTGACTCCGTGAGTTCGTCTCTATTTCTTCGAGCCAAGCTGCATAAACTGCATATCAGGCATTTATGTAATACATCTAATTTGTGCATTAATGGCTGTTATGTTAAATAAAGTTTACTAACTACAG
>NW_015556224.1:53811-54282 GCF_001515605.1 Sinocyclocheilus anshuiensis | reverse complement strand
CCAGTGAGAAGGGATATGTTAATGATGTGAGTGAGTGCAGGTACAACGGCAGGTGAAATGGCTTGAAGGAGATGAGATGGAATAGGATAAAGCGGACAAGTAGTAGGATGATTAGAAAGGATGAGTTTGGAGAATTCTGCCTCAGAGAGTGAAGAGAAGGTTGTGAATGAGTGTATGTTTGATGGTAAGATGTGCTTGACAGATTGTGGTGTGGAAAATTTTGCACTGATGTTTTTAATTTTATTAATGAAAAGTGGCAAAGTCGTCAGCTATTAGAGTTGATTCAGGAGGGGGAGCAGGAGGACAAAAGAGCGAGGGAAATGTTTTAAAGAGCATGCGAGAGTTAGACGAATTATTAATTTTGTTATAGTAGTATGTCCTTTTAGCAGTGGAGACCTTAGCAGTGAAGGAAGAGAGGAGTGACTGATACACATTAAGGTCAGTAAGATTTTTGGATTTGGACACGCTCTT
>NW_015556224.1:51012-53662 GCF_001515605.1 Sinocyclocheilus anshuiensis | reverse complement strand
CCACACCCTTTCAGCAGCCCTGAGCTTAGAACAATGATCGTGGAGAACATCAGATAACCAAGGGGCAGAAGGGGTGGTACGGGCTGGCCTGGAAGACAAGGGACAGACAGTGTCTAAACAAGATGTCTGGAGCAGAAAGTATGAGTAGCACTGTTAGGGGAAGGAAGCGAAGATGAAACCATAGCAAATAGCCGGGAGGGTGAGAGTGAGTGTAGGTTACGTAGGATGTAACTGTAGGATGACATGTGCAGGGATATGTGTTGTGTCAGGAACCATGTTGAGGTTAAGAGTGAGGAGGAAGTGATCCGAGGTGTGCAGTGGAGTAACGAGCACATGATCAGCGGAGCAGTGTCATGTGTAAATAAGGTCCAGTTGGTTGCCTGATTTGTGAGTAGCCGTAGTTAATACTTGCTTGAGATCAAAAGAAGCAAGCAGAGTGTGGAAGTCTGCAGCCTGAGGTTTATCTAGGTGGATGTTGAAGTCTCCAAGCATAACTAGGGGATTACCATCCTCAGGAAAGGTTGAGAGCAACACATCTTATTCATCCAAGAAGTTTCCTAGTGGTCCTGGGGGTCGATAAACAACTACAAAATTGATTTTAAGAGTGTAGGTAATAGTAACTGAATGAAATTCAAAGGAGCTTTTGATACCCAAAGATGGTAAAGGATTACATTTCCAATCATTAGAGATAAGCAGACCAGTACCTCCACCTCTTCCAGTCAAACGGGGGGAGTGGGAAAATGAGAAATTATTGGAGAGTGCTGCAGGTGTAGCAGTGTCCTCTGGTTTGATCCAGGTCTCTGTCAGGGCCCTGAGGTTGAGCTCATGGATGTAATGAAATAATAGATGTAATGAAATCTGCTTTGTTTACAGCAGACTGGCAATTCCAGAGACCAATAGAAAAATAAAGTAGTGTATTAGCAGACAGGCAAAGTGTGTAGGTTGTTAGGATTGCACTGCCTACAGTGTGTGAAACGTGGTTTGCGAGTGGTGGCGATAGTAGGGTTCTGGAAACACATAGTATTTTAATGATGTTATTACATCATTAATTTCAGGGTTTGTACAACTTTTTGAGAGAGAAATCCAAGCACTTTTCAATGACTTTCAAGTATTCCACACAATTATTTCCAGCACTTTAAAGCTCTAAAAATTATCCAGTTTAAATGTCATTTTTAATGGGACAAAACACAATGTATATCAAAATGTGTTTTTTTTTGCTAAACGAACACTAATGTAAAATAAAATAATAAAAATACATCAAATTACCCCTATAACCAGTAGATGGCAGCAGAGTAGCACTTATTGGCTTATTTGTCATTCATTTCTACTTGCTTTATATTTTGAAATTATAAAATAACTATTTTGAAACATCAAATCATCAAGAAATCAAAGGTTTGCACTGTTTGTGTATGTAGTAAGAAAAGTCACAAAACACTAAACTTTTCTTCACTTTGTGATTGAATCGCACATCAATTAAAATCACTGAAGTTGTCAGTCAGTTATAAATAATACTATAGAAGAATAATGGTACATTTAGTAAGTGTAGAATATATTGATAAATAGATTTTGCACATTACTGATGTTAGTAAAGTACATTTTGCATGCTTCCCATCTCAAATGTAAAATAAAATAATAAAAATACATCAAATTACCCCTATAACCAGTAGATGGCAGCAGAGTAGCACTTATTGGCTTATTTGTCATTCATTTCTACTTGCTTTATATTTTGAAATTATAAAATAACTATTTTGAAACATCAAATCATCAAGAAATCACATTTTTTCAAAGGTTTGCACTGTCTGTGTATGTAGTAAGAAAAGTCACAAAACACTAAACTTTTCTTCACTTTGTGATTGAATCGCACATCAATTAAAATCACTGAAGTTGTCAGTCAGTTATAAATAATACTATAGAAGAATAATGGTACATTTAGTAAGTGTAGAATATATTGATAAATAGATTTTGCACATTACTGATGTTAGTAAAGTACATTTTGCATGCTTCCCATCTCAAGCTCAGTGCTTTACTGTCAAACGTGTATTACAAAGAAATAAGCATGTAATATTATTAGTAAATGCTCTTATTAATGCAAAACAGTAGTAATTTTATGATTTAATTATCTTTATTTTTGTTACCCCAAACACCAGCCCCAGTGCTACCAAACCTGCTTTTGGTGCCACCATCTGTAGAACTTATGGCACTTTTCCACTGCGTGGTACGACTCTGCTCGGCACGGCTCAGTACAGCACGGCTCAGCTCGGCTCGCGTTTCCACTGCAGCTTAGTACCGCTTTAGAGTGGGGGGGATTATTCACATGTAATTATAGTTGCGCCGCCTCTACTGCTGCGACTCCTGAAAAACTTTTTCATTCCGCGTCGCCCCATCAAGCTCTTGCTGGATCCGCTCCTCTGCTATCAACGAGAGGAACATCTGTACTTCCTCAACAGACCACGAAACAGACATTTTTTAGTTGTTAAAAAAAGGTGCGCTTGTTCAAAACGGTTGCATTCGATCCTTCGCTGGCTGTGCTGATTTAAATCTAGCGGTTCTGTTGTGTTTGTGTCACAAGTTCAGTGACGCAGGTAGTGACAATTCTCTCCGGCCAATCCGTGATCAGCAGAGTTTACACGTCACGTTTTGGTAACGGTAC
>NW_015556224.1:43210-48230 GCF_001515605.1 Sinocyclocheilus anshuiensis | reverse complement strand
TGGAAGTCTGCAGCCTGAGGTTTATCTAGGTGGATGTTGAAGTCTCCAAGCATAACTAGGGGATTACCATCCTCAGGAAAGGTTGAGAGCAACACATCTTATTCATCCAAGAAGTTTCCTAGTGGTCCTGGGGGTCGATAAACAACTACAAAATTGATTTTAAGAGTGTAGGTAATAGTAACTGAATGAAATTCAAAGGAGCTTTTGATACCCAAAGATGGTAAAGGATTACATTTCCAATCATTAGAGATAAGCAGACCAGTACCTCCACCTCTTCCAGTCAACTGGGGGAAGTGGGAAAATTATAAATGATTGGAGAGTGCTGCAGGTGTAGCAGTGTCCTCTGGTTTGATCCAGGTCTCTGTCAGGGCCATGAGATTTAGCTTTGAATGACTAATAATAGAAGTAATGAAATCTGCTTTGTTTACAGCAGACTGGCAATTCCAGAGACCAATAGAAAAATAAAGTAGTGTATTAGCAGACAGGCAAAGTGTGTAGGTTGTTAGGATTGCACTGCCTACAGTGTGTGAAACGTGGTTTGCGAGTGGTGGCGATAGTAGGGTTCTGGAAACACATAGTATTTTAATGATGTTATTACATCATTAATTTCAGGGTTTGTACAACTTTTTGAGAGAGAAATCCAAGCACTTTTCAATGACTTTCAAGTATTCCACACAATTATTTCCAGCACTTTAAAGCTCTAAAAATTATCCAGTTTAAATGTCATTTTTAATGGGACAAAACACAATGTATATCAAAATGTGTTTTTTTTTGCTAAACAAACACTTATGTAAAATAAAATAATAAAAATACATCAAATTACCCCTATAACCAGTAGATGGCAGCAGAGTAGCACTTATTGGCTTATTTGTCATTCATTTCTACTTGCTTTATATTTTGAAATTATAAAATAACTATTTTGAAACATCAAATCATCAAGAAATCAAAGGTTTGCACTGTTTGTGTATGTAGTAAGAAAAGTCACAAAACACTAAACTTTTCTTCACTTTGTGATTGAATCGCACATCAATTAAAATCACTGAAGTTGTCAGTCAGTTATAAATAATACTATAGAAGAATAATGGTACATTTAGTAAGTGTAGAATATATTGATAAATAGATTTTGCACATTACTGATGTTAGTAAAGTACATTTTGCATGCTTCCCATCTCAAGCTCAGTGCTTTACTGTCAAACGTGTATTACAAAGAAATAAGCATGTAATATTATTAGTAAATGCTCTTATTAATGCAAAACAGTAGTAATTTTATGATTTAATTATCTTTATTTTTGTTACCCCAAACACCAGCCCCAGTGCTACCAAACCTGCTTTTGGTGCCACCATCTGTAGAACTTATGGCGCTTTTCCACTGCGTGGTACGACTCTGCTCGGCACGGCTCAGTACAGCACGGCTCAGCTCGGCTCGCGTTTCCACTGCAGTTTAGTACCGCTTTAGAGTGGGGGGGATTATTCACATGTAATTATAGTTGCGCTGCCTCTACTGCTGCGACTCCTGAAAAACTTTTTCATTCCGCGTCGCCCCATCAAGCTCTCGCTGGATCCACTCCTCTGCTATCAACGAGAGGAACATCTGTACTTCCTCAACAGACCACGAAACAGACATTTTTTAGTTGTTAAAAAAAGGTGCGCTTGTTCAAAACGGTTGCATTCGATCCTTCGCTGGCTGTGCTGATTTAAATCTAGCGGTTCTAACCCTAACCCAGTGGAAAACCCCACAAAAGTGAACCGTACCGTGCTATTCCAATGCAGTGGAAAAGCGCCATTAGTGGTGCTGGTGCCACTGCTAACAAATGTTAGTCTGGAGCCCTGCACTGTTACATTAGGGTTCACTTTTATGTTCACATTTCTTAGCTTTTAACAAGTTACTGAAAATGAACCATTTTTACTTTTATTTCAGAGTTCATTGAAGAAAAAGAGGAGAATGAAGAATCAAGTGAAATTGAGGAGAAAAATCATGTCAAAACTGGAGAAAGACCTTTGAGTTGCTCTCAGACCAAACAGAAAGATTTAAAGAAAAGAAGAGCCAAGACATCTTTCACCTGCACTCAGTGTGGAAAGTGTTTGACGAGCAAAACAGGTCTTGAGCGTCACATGAGAGCTCATACTGGAGAGAAACCGTTCACTTGTGATCAATGCGGGAAGAGTTTCTCACAATCAGCAAACCTTAAGGTACACATGAACATCCACACTGGAGAGAAACCGTACACATGTGATCAGTGTGGTGAAATGTTTTTATGGGCTTCAGGTCTGAAGAAACACTTGAAAGTTCATACAAAGGAGAAGCCACATTCATGTAAGTTGTGTGGTAACAGTTTTTTGCATCCACAAAATTTGAAAGTATATCAGAAAATACATACTGGTGTGAGAGAATACATGTGCTTTGAGTGTGAAAAGACTTTTACTACAGCAAACTGTTTAAAACGAGGTCTTAAGGGTTTGGAACGACATGAGGGTGAGTAATTAATGACAGAATTTTCATTTTTGGGTGAACTATGCCTAATGTCTTCATAAGATTGGCCAATACATATGAAAATGTAATTTTCACAAGCATCTGTTTTTACAACCAGGTAGTAAAGTAACTATTCACTGGAGTCAGTTTAAGTAATGTCTTCACTAGATTGCAGGAGGGCTTGGACACATCGGGGGTGCTACAGGCACTTCAGCGAGACACAGTGCCCTATTCAGCTTGTTTGTTGGAAGTCCCCCTGCCCCGTTGACTGCACAGAAAATAACTGATCTCTTTAAGGTCAATTATTCAGAGAGAGGCACCTCTCGGTGGTTGCAGGAGGAGCGTGTGGTTGGCCAGTGGAGAGACTGGCTGATCGACATAGAGGGTATACACAGTTTAAGTACAATTGAAAAATGCCAAACACAAACAATGTGTTACATAGTAATGTTAAATATAGTGATCCACTTCACAAATGAACACACTGTCTGCAAGTACTTACATCAACATTGTCACGTGGGTGTACATACTGAACAACATAATAGTTCTCACAAATTCATTATAATTTGCCACATCCTGGTCTGCTGTGGGCCTTTTCTCACAGTACAGATTATTCTGTTGGCTTCCTTTTGTTATGAACAACATAAAGAAAAAATGAATACTTTGTACTAGAAGTGTAAATCTTGGATTGCCTCATGATTCTATTCAATAAAACACTCATTATTGCAGCTGAAAAGTGGTCACTTCAAAAGCAATAATTCTATCTTTAATGTTATTTGATGAACATTAATGACAGACAGCAGCTTATGACCATATACACAGATCTAATGTAATGTTACACATCAAATGTTTTTCCTCAAATGTTTGCACAATACATAACCAACTATGTTTGCGTTAATACTCACCAAGATAGGTTTTTTGAAATACTGGAATTCTGTGTGTACTGACCACTCAAGCGCAACCTCAATTTGTGATCGTGCATTGTCTAAGAGGCGTTATTTTATAGTAAATTATATGTTCAGTTTTATTAAATCTGGAGGACGTTAACTGTGGAAGGATGATTGATAGGCCACTATACGGTGACAAGATGCTCGTAACTAAGTGACATGGCTTTCATAAAATACACAATTTTAATGACATGACAGTATGTCCCAAAGCCATTCTACTGTTTTGCGTCACGCTTAAATGTATGCACTTTTTCTTCACAAAAAGATTACATACTTTTAGGGCTGGGTATAAGTAGGCGAACTGGGACACACCAACCATTTCACTCAGATATACATTACAAAAGTCATAGCTTTCATTTAATGCAGACTTTATATATTTAAATTTCTTAATTCCCCCTCCCTTTTACATTTCAGGCAGAGATGCTGTGCTGACAGTGGAAGACACGGACATCAAAGTTACATTTGGCAATCTTTTAATGTTTGCCACTGACACAGACCGGATTCCAGCTCTGGGATTTGATCCAGAATCTACACTCGAATTTCTACACATTCCAGTAAATGGATCACTATGAATTTGTCCAGAGGCTAACACATGTGGTTTAGTTCTGAGGCTTTCACTGCATGCCTCATATGAAAGCTTTAATGAGAGCATGATTTTAGGCATTGTTCAGTCCCCACATTTTGGACTAGCCTAGTATTATTATTAATGTTGATTCCTTTCTTTTTCTTTTTTCATTCTTAATCTTGTATTTTTGTTAATGTTGAAATATTAAACAATGTTTAACAACATTGAGTGTCTATTTTGCATTTTTGTTCATGTCTTCATAGTAAACGTTTGTAACTCAAAATAAAATAAATATTAGTAAATTATAATAAATATAACATAATAAATTAAAAATAATACTTTACAGTTTACAAAAAAAAATACTTTACAGTTTACAAATAAATACATTCAATTTATTAGGTGCCTATGGGAAATGTGAATAAAAATATGTATAAATACATAATATTAAATAAAAATATGCCCGTAAGGATAACTACATCACTGTCATGCTAATGCCTGCATACAGACCGCTCGTTAAAGTCGCCAAACCAGTTCACAAACAAATACAAGTGTGGCCGGATGGGTTGTCAGAGGCTCTTCAAGACTGTTTTAACACCACTGACTGGAATATGTTTAAGCAGGCTGCCACATACAATAACACCACAGACCTCCAGGAGTACTCAGAGACTGTCACTGCCTACATCACCAAGTGCATTGATGATGTAACGGACACAAAGACCATCCCTGTCCGCGCCAACCAGAAGCTGTGGCTAACAGGGGAGGTCTACAGACTCCTGAAGACGTGGAACACTGCCTTCAGAGCTGGAGATGAGGTGGGCCTGAAGACAGCTAGGGCCAATCTATCCCGCAGCATCAGAGAGGCTAAGAGACAGTACTCCAGGAGTATAGCACATAGTTTCAGCGACAGCAGAGACACTCGGAACCTGTGGCAGGGGATACAGACCATTACGGACTACAAGCCCCCACCACGCACCTGTGACAGCACCATCTCCCTGCTGAAAGAGCTGAACGTCTTCTTCGCTCGCTTTGAGGCACAAAACA
>NW_015556224.1:36346-37860 GCF_001515605.1 Sinocyclocheilus anshuiensis | reverse complement strand
CTCAAGGGCACCTCAGTCGTGGTATTGAAGGTGGGAGAGAGCGCTGTACATTCACTCCCCCCACCTACGATCCCTGCCGGTACGAGACTCAAACCTGCAACCTTTGGGTTACGAGTCCAACTCTCTAACCATTAGGCCACGACTTCCTTGAGTATTGAGTAAAATGAGTAAAAGTACAGATCCGTATAATAAAATATTACTCCAGTAAAAGTACTCAGTTTTAAGAGTGAAAGTAGTAAAATTTAAAACTGAGTACTTTTACTGGAGTAATATTTTATTATACGGATCTGTACTTTTAATCAAGTACTTGATTTGTGTACTTTGTCCACCACTGCCAAACAAATTAACATCGTCGTACATTAACATACTAAACTCTCAGAGAGTTGTCATGACATAAATGTGATAAGTGCTATTTAACAATGACAATTTGTCTGGTTATCATTAGAAATGTAATAATACATTTCAATATAATGTCAATTTTTTCACTTGGCAAAGAATTAGGATTTTGAATGACAGAACCATATAGCCTACCATATGAGATACCATTAACTTACAATTGGGGAATACATAAAGCGATTCTTCTTAAAGAGGCAAACAGACACAGGAAGTGCTTGAAATACCAAGTTTTAGGCATTGTTCAAATAAGTACAAGCTAGAAAAGGGAAGGAATAAATAAAGAGAAAGAAAAAGTTTTTGATGAAGTCAAGTAGCGTTTAAAGAGATGAGTTTTCAGCTGTCGCTTGAAAATTGTCAGGGATTCAGCATTCCGGAGAGGGGTGGGAAGATCATTCCACCAGCTAGGAACAATGAGCGAGAATGTTCTGGAAAGTGATTTTGAGCCCACTTCCCACTTTGATAATTACTGTCGCTCACTAGCGGATCTCATCACATCCTTTCTTTTTCCCTCAGATATAATCTATCTAGGTGGTTGAATAAAAATATTTGGACTTTATTTAAAAAAAAATTTGCCTCAGTTTAGCACTAGCAAGCTCGTTAGCTAGACTTAGACTTATTTTCAGCATTGGTTATGAATAAACATTCATATATGTCTACTCGGCTAGTTGATCCAGATACATAAGCTGCGTCCGACACTCCCACTTTGATAATTACTGTAGTTACCATGTTCTGAACATCACATCCTTTCTTTTTCCCTCAGATATAATCTATCTAGGTGGTTGAATAAAAATATTTGGACTTTATTTAAAAAAAAATTTGCCTCAGTTTAGCACTAGCAAGCTCGTTAGCTAGACTTAGACTTATTTTCAGCATTGGTTATGAATAAACATTCATATATGTCTACTCGGCTAGTTGATCCAGATACATAAGCTGCGTCCGAAATCGCATACTTCCATACTATATAATAGGCGAAAAACAGTATGCGAGGCGAGTAGTATATCCGAATTCATAGTATTCGAAAAACAGTAGGCGAGAAGAATACTAAATCTAGTATTTTAAGCAGTAGTATATATATATATATATATATATTTTTTTTTTTAAGAATATGTATATTATTT
>NW_015556224.1:32735-35915 GCF_001515605.1 Sinocyclocheilus anshuiensis | reverse complement strand
ATAAATGATTTACAAGCTGTCGAAGAAGGCGTGATCTGCGAGCAGCTGACCGACGCCTCCTCTGAGCTGTTGATCCAATCAACGTTAAAACGCCGATGAAAGCGGTAAGAATAACGTGAAACTGCTGATGTTCGCGCAGTAGTGAGGGCTCTTTAAATTTTGGCGCTGTTGTGAAGACGCATGTCACGTGACAACATCAACATGGCGGATGTAGTACATCCGAATTCCATTCATACTACTCGCATTTATACTATATACAGGTGCATCTCAATAAATTAGAATGTTTCAAAGACAAAATATATGTTATTTACTAAGAACAAGAAGATTGAACATTTAGATTTGAAGTTGTATGATCAAACATTGGAAAGAGTACCTGTTTTTAAATACCTTGGTTTATGGTTTGATGAAAAATTAACATGGAAACTGCATATAAGTAAAATTGAATCAAAATGTAGAATGATCATAAATTGCATGCGTACAGTTGCTAGTCACAATTGGGGAGCTAGTCGTAGTGCATTGTTGTGTATGTATCAAGCATTGATTCGTTCCTGCTTTGACTATGGATGCATTGTATATGGGTCAGCAACCAAATCTTTACTTAAAAAATTAGATATCATACAATCCAGAGCATTAAGAATATGTTGTGGAGCAATTAAAACATCACCTGTAGTTGCAATTGGGGTAGAAATGGAAATGGGCGAGATGCCTCTTCAACTTAGAAGGATAAACTTGACAATGAGGTATTGGGTGAATCTTCAACAATCAGTAAGTACTCATCTCACTCGTAAAGTACTGGAGGAGTGCTGGGAATATTCGTATGATGGAGGATGTAGTTTTGGATAGGTTGGCGAACACTTAGGCCTGTGCAACACAGCAGTCATCATTTACTCCTGACATCTGAGCAGCTGAAGACGGGTTGATTTTGTTTTTCAAGTGAATGTGCCCCCAATCTACCTAAATGTGTCTATGTTTATGAATCTTTGCAAATCGCCTTTCCAAATAATGTGCTAGTTAGCAAGTTCTGTGGCTAAACATGGCTAAAGTTTACAGTCTCATGAGAGTGGCTTGTGTTTGTGTACCAAACACTTTCCACACTGAGAGCAGAAGAAAGGCTTTTATGAAGTGTGAGTTACCAAATGGATCTTAAGGTCTCCTTTCTGTTTAAAAGTCTTGCCACACTGAGAGCAGGAGAAAGGCTTTTTCCCAGCATGAATTAACATGTGCCTGTTAAGGCTTGCTTTACATGTGAAAGTGTTTCTACACTGAGAGCAGCTAAAATACTTTTCTGAATTGTGAGTTACCAAATGAATCTTAAGTTGTCCTTTCTGTGTAAAACTCTTTCCACACTGAGAGCAGCTGAAAGGCTTTATCCCAGCATGAATTAACATGTGATCCTCAAGATTTCTGTTACATGTGAAAGTCTTTCCACACTCAGAGCAGCTGAAAGGCCTTTTGACGTCTGTTTTTTTAATGCTGCAACTCACTGATTTTTCTCCAGTCACATCATGATATTTCTGATCCTGATGTTTCTCCTCCACCTCATTCAGATCTTGTCTTTCCTCTTTCACTTTCATCAGGCCTAAAATGAATAAATGAGAATCAATTGGGACATTTGGAAAAAGGGAAAACATTTGTGTACTAGGGCTGCAACAAATGGTTATTTTGGTAATCGATTAATCTAACGATTATTAGAACAATTAATCGACGATTATTTCACTGATTAATCAGTAGACATTGACTGATAATTCAGCTTTTGCAACTCCAACCTTTTTTACACCACGGAGCGGTTCCGCTTTAAAAGTATTCTTGGGGACGGGCTCCCTCACGTCTCATATACAGTTTATATGGAGATGTGAGAGAGGAATTAACGATGTTTGCGTGCTGTGTGAAATACATCTCTGCATGTTTGCACGCTTTGGAAAACAGCGTGTGAGTAACAAATCGAGTTCTCTCTTTAACTTTCTTCTTCTTCTTGTGGTTTAAAATCACTTGAATGTGAAAATTGGCTAATTAATCTGCGAATCACATGCATGTTGAACTGCGGTGCCTGGTCTGTACATATAACGGATCAACAGCGATCTGTTTAACCCCTAATAGCCTATAGATACGACAGATAAGAACAATCATTCATGTACTTTAACAAACAGCATCTTCACAGCAGCAGATCTCAGTTCAGATGATACTCCTCCAGATATTCCTGCTTGCTTCAAAACTTAGTCACGACTGTGAGGATGAGAATATTACAGGTATTTACTGACCTGATTCAAAAACTCTATTTCTCTATTTACAGAAACAGCATTTCTAACTGTTTGTATTAAAACAGCATCACGACATAACAACCGAGAGCGCAGTGAAACTAATCTTCTTCCTCTGAGGTTTAATGGTGTTTGGCAAACAAACGTATGTGTTTTAGCTCCACCCGCTGGACTGGAGTGTGAAGCGGCGAGAGGAGGGAAATAATACGAGGAAATTACTTGGTGCGTCTATAAGGTGAGTTGATTTGTTTTCCTTTAAAAAAGCCGATCTGCACAAATAAATTAAAATTATAGACTCGCGTGGTATTTGATCATCATCAACAGTCTTCGTGTGTGAGGATTAGAAGAAAACGCACGAATTTATTAGTCAAATATTTCATTGAAAATCAAGTTCAAAGTTGCAGCATGTAAATATGGAAATGAACCCTCTGGCCCTCTTCGTTTAGGAGTCACACTTGCCTTCTTCTCGGTCAAAAGTGACCGAAGTGTTGAAATGTAACTTTTTTTTTTTTTCAGGAAAATCAATGTAATATATTTTTGGTCAATAATATTTTTTTATTATTATTTATGATTTTGAGGGAATTTTATGATACTATGCAATATGTATACAATTTTAATGAGCTATTTTCTCCATTAGAATTAATATATTTTTTTATCTCTTTATTTATTTACTATTTTTTAATAAATGCAATATCTCACATTAAAATAGAGTGAAGGCATTTAAAATAAATTCTTTGAAGTGAGAATTGGGCCATCTGGAGGCATTAAAAAAATAAAAACGTGTGTAATGTTGCGTAACCTCTTGTATTAGCAGCCTATATAGATATATACAGAGGCTTTTGGATTCTTGTTTTTTAGACACAATTTCCTCATTTTTTTAGGTTTTGCATTTAGATATACAGTATATCTAGACATTCTAAAAGAA
>NW_015556224.1:29334-29829 GCF_001515605.1 Sinocyclocheilus anshuiensis | reverse complement strand
GGAGCCGTGGAGGGACCAGCCATTGATGCATGAGCCGTTGAGGCATGAGCCGTGGAGGGACCAGCCATTGATGCACGAGCCGTGGAGGGACAAGCCACGGAGGCACGAGCTGTGGAGGGACCAGCTGTTGATGCACGAGCCGCGGAGGGACCAGCCGCAGAGGCACCACCCGTTGAGGCACGAGCTGTGGAGGCACCAGCCGTGGAGGGACCAGCAGCAGAGGCACCAGCCGAGGAGGGACCAGCCGCAGAGGCACCAGCCGTTGAGGCACGAGCGGTGGAGGGACCAGCCACAGAGGCACCAGCCATTGAGGAACGAGCCGTGGAGGGACCAGCCGTTGAGGCACGAGCCGTGGAGGGACCAGCCGTTAAAACACGAGCCGTGGAGGGACCGGCCATGGAGGCATGAGCCGCGGAGGGACCAGCCGTGGAGGCACCAGCCGTGGAGGGACCAGCAGCGGAGGCACCAGCCGTGGAGGGACCAGCAGCAGAGGCA
>NW_015556224.1:26912-29085 GCF_001515605.1 Sinocyclocheilus anshuiensis | reverse complement strand
GTGAGTGAGTGAGTGAGTGAGTGAGTGAGTGAGTGAGAGAGAGAGAGCCTTTTGTTGTTTGTTTTGATTTATTGATTTTATTCAACATATTCTCACAATGTGCTCTGTTGCAGTCTTACCAGTTCATTTCTGTGTGTGTTGTACGTGTGTGAGAGAGAGCCCCTTTTGTATTTTTTCCATTTATTGATTGGTGTCTATTTTGCACTCCTGATATTCTAGAGAGTCACCCCTTGATTGCTGCACACTTTTTTTCTGACCAGTGGATGATTTTTAGTTTGTACCACCAAAAGATTCACTGAGTTTTCACATTTTTTCGTATTTCCCATTCATTTCCTATGTCGGTCATTTTTGACCGCGAAGAAGTCAAGTGTGACTATTTTTTTTTTGACCCTTTAACATATCCGAATCATGTCCATGATTTTTGTGTGTGTTCATATTGCTAATGTGACAAACGTCACTAAGTGTCATCTCATTCCGATGAAGCTACGATTTTTTAAAATTAAAAATATACAATTTTTCGGTCAAAAATGACCGAAGCGGGCCAGAGGGTTAAGATAAATGAAAACACATCATAATGATAAGATGTAGTCTTATGAAAAAAAACGAACTAAATCCAAAATAATAAACAGGATAGCATGAAAGACAACCTTGGGTTATGTGTCCGTCTAAATATTTGAAACTTAAAACAGTTGAATGATATGTAATGTGATTTCCATATCCATAAATAAATAGGATATTTTGAAAATGTTTCTTAAAAGCTGTTTACTTGATATTGAAATTGATATTGCATTTTGCAGTGTCTAACGTCAGATTTTGTGGTGAAGAAAATAACTAAAGAGGATATTGCTTTAATATATTCCTCCAATTTTACAAGAAGCCGTGAGACCCACATTTAGAGACGTAACTTTATTGTGTTAAAGTCATTTTTATTTGGTGCTGAAGAAATGTAAAATCTGTGTACTGTAATCATACATTAATGGACAGAGTTAATCATATATAATCTTACATATGATTGTTGATCTGCTAAGACAATGTTTTTTTTATTTTTAATTAAAAAATAGATAAAACAAGATATATATTACCATTACATTATTTAATATATATTAAATAATAATGATTAGGCATCCAGACAGATCATTTCATGCTGCTTATACTACCCTGCTGGAAAAAAAACAAACAAAAAAATATATATTAAATAATAATGATTAGGCATCCAGACAGATCATTTCATGCTGCTTATACTACTACCCTGCTGGAAAAAAAAAATAATAATAATAATAATAGACACCATCTTAAAATTTGTAATGATTTACTGATTTTAATGGAAACTGTAACGGACCCTGTGGGTTTCTAAAAAAAAAAACAATATACACCATCTTAAAATTTGTAATGATTTTACTGATTTTAATAGAAACTGTAATAGGCCCTGTGGGTTTCTACTGGTAATTAGTCAGCTTCTATTGGTGGCTTGTTAAAACCACTAAATCCTAATGGAATATGTCCCAAAACACACTACAGAAAACCATTTTTTTTTTAATGATGGTTTGTAATGTTTGTAATGGTATTAAACCATTAGAATTTATGTGGTTTCTATTGTTTTTTTGTTTTTTCAGCAGGGTATACTGGGCCATGGGTGTGCAGGATGATTACTGACATACAGCAGGGTGATCACACCGGAGTAAAGAGGTTAAGGAAACTTTAGACTAGCATTATGGGAACGTTAAAGGGGTCATATGATGCAATTTCAATTTTTCCTTTCTCTTTGGAGTGTTACAAGCTCTTGGTGCATAAAGAAGATCTGTAAAGTTGCAAAGACTAAAGTCTCAAATCCAAAGAGATATTCTTTATAAAAGTTAAGAGTCAACCACGCCTACCTGAAACGGCTCGTTCTAACACGCCCCCACATGTCTACGTCACGATGTGGGAAGATTTGCATAACGCCGCCCAAATGTTCACGCAAAGAAAGAAAGAAGGTGTAACTTTTATTCTCGCTGTAGTATTGTTGTTGCCGCCGCCGCCATGTCGTGAAGGCACTTTGTGTTTCGTTGTGAAAGCGAAAATTCTTTGTTGGCCTTCCAAAAGAGGACGATATCCACTTCGTCATGCCTGGAGCTGATCCGTGCTGGTCGCTGAGGAAATACATCAAATTTGCGCTGTGGATCACCGGATCGGC
>NW_015556224.1:20867-26771 GCF_001515605.1 Sinocyclocheilus anshuiensis | reverse complement strand
CCGTGGACGAAGCGGAGTCCAGCCCGGGGTCGTCACATGTGGTTGCCACAAGCCCGCCGGACGCTGCTCACTCTTGCCGCCGGCCTCTGCTCATTCATAAACACATTTCATTACACCAAATACACAAAATAATGTTCTTTTTAGCAAGATCATATGACCCCTTTAAATTAACATTTTAACATTTAAAATATCATTATACAAATTCAGATTCAGATGGTCAAATTTTAATAGAGATCAGTAAAATTTTGACCAATCATGCACCCCCCATCCCCCCCAACCCCAACAGAATAAATAATAATAAATAAATAAAAAAAACCCTGGAGTTTGTAAAGAAACATCCATAAAAGTAACTTTTATCCTCCTAATTTAGCCTAAAATATTGAATGTCAAATAGTAGCACTCATATATATATATATATATATTTTTTTTTTTTTTTTTTTTTTACCCCAACAGAATAAATAATAATAAATAAATAAAAAAAACCCTGGAGTTTGTAAAGAAACATCCATAAAAGTAACTTTTATCCTCCTAATTTAGCCTAAAATATTGAATGTCAAATAGTAGCACTCATATATATATATTTTTTTTTTTTTGGTTGTACATTTTAATGTAAATTTGCATTTACTGTACATTCCTTGCCAAAACCATATTTCTACAGTGCAAGGTAATTTCAGGGTGGTATTGTGTTGATTAATAATGACACGATCATGTCAGAGAATTCTGTGTCAAAATAAAATGGGTCAAGCACCATGTGCTGTGTTTACCCTTTCAGAAATCACAAAAAAATTCAGTTTTCACCATCATGGCAATAATTAAGACATTCCAATCAAGAGGAAATGTTACGAATCTGCCTGGAAGAGGATGTGTCTATATTATCTTAATATCTTTTAGGGAATCTGAAGGGCCTGGAGTGATTCTAAAAAATGGTCTCTGATCAGATCTATAATCTAGTCATAACATACTTGTTATCTGGGCAAACTGAGGTTGCAAAAAGTATTGAAAAAAATAAGGGTGTCATTAATTTTGGTCACTGTGTATTGGAGATATTATACCAAATTACTGTATTATATTACTTAGATGTATATTTTTGCATGAAGCTTTCTAGTCCCACGGAGTCATCATAGATAGCCATTTGAGCTTGTAAACGGGGATTCAATCCGTGCCGGTAAGCACTAAGTAGAGCCACCTCATTCCACCCGCTAGTCGCCGCCAGCGTTCTGAACCGCAGTGTGTAGTCATCCAGGGAAGATATGCCTTGGCGCAGCCGCAGTAACTGTTCGGGCACAGATAGCACTCCTGCTGTGTCCTATAATGATATTTAGATGTTGGTTTTATTCACAAAAGTGTAACACAACAATAGCTATTGAATTGTAAAATGTGAATAAATAAATAAAAAATACACAAAGTCTGACATGTCAACTTTAAAGGGTGTGTCTTGTTACTGGTTGATAGAACAACATTTACATGCTGGTCTTATGCACAGAACTATAACACAACGCACGATATTGAAATGGCAACAAATACATCAATTAATTTCTAATAAATACGCTCCTATGTCCCAATTCTAAGGCGTGTGTCATGTTACTGGTTCATGGAACAACATGTACATGCTGGTTTTATTCGCGAAACTGCAACACAGCAAAAGCTATTCAAATGTAAGGATTGAGCAAAAAGCTCACAAAGCCTTTCACAGATAGCGCAGTACACTGCCCCCTATAGGAACATGTTGCATTTGTTGTAATTCAGCATACATGCTATTGAATTAAATTCAAATCTGCTAATAAATTTGTTTAAAATGCATGCAGTTTTATTTCTCAAATCCAAAGGGTGTGTCTTGTTACTGATTCCTAGAAGAACATTTTGATGGTGGTTTTAGCCACAGAACTATAATAGAACACACATTATAGACATTTAAACCAATACATAATTTAGTTTCAACTAAATACAATCTTGTACCTCAGCTTTAAAGGCCGTGTCTTGTTACAGATTTCTGAAAGAACATTTTGCAGTTATTTTCGTTGTCAAAAGAGATGCAGAAGTCACGCTATTGACACTCAAGAATAGCTTGTGAAACCTTCCAAAGAGTCTCCAGTATTACTGACCCCTAGAGGAAGATACTGCAGTAGTTTTGGCTGAGTTTGACATTCAAACCTTTAATAAATTAATTTAAAATCAATACAGTCTTCTATTTCAACTTCAAAGGGTGTGTATTGTTTCTGATTCCTAAATGGACATTTCAATTAAAATTTTACTCTAATATGTAATTCAGTCCCTTATTTGTCCTGAGCAGTTAAACTGTCCATTATTCTTCAGAAAAACTCTCCAGGTCTCACAGACTCTGGGTAAATTGTACTAATGTTGTCTTCTGGGAAACATCTTGGTTTCTTCTGAAGCTTCTGGCATAATTTAGCTATTATTCTGTCTTGTGGACTATATGTAAACATCTTTGATGCAAAATATCTTACTCAGGACAGTACTAAATAATTACATGCATTTTGTGTGACCCCTCTTACAAAACATTAGTGTTTTTTTTTTTAAACAAACATACAAACAAAAGGGGCCCTTTGAAAATGAGCTCGAAAATATAATTTTTAACTAATTGATGAATTATGTATTGGTTTAACTTTCTATAGTATGTGTTCTATTATAGTTTTGTGGCTTAAACCACCATCAAAATGTTTGTCTAATCTGTAACAAGACACACCAATTGAAGTTGTGTAATAAAACTGTGTTATAAATTAATTTATTAAAAAATAGATTTTCAAACTCCAGTTCTGTCTTAATTGTTGAATTTCAATACCATGTTTTCTATTATAGTTCTGTGACTAAAACAAATATAAAAATGTTCTTATAAAAACAGCAACAAAGACATGAGGTTAAAACAGAAGAGTGTATTCATTTTAAATTAATTTATTTATTAGTTTACGTTTCAATAGTGTGTTTTTTGGTGTCAAACTTCTGTGAAAACAACAAACATTAAAATGTTCTCACAAGGACCTGGAATAAGCCTACTGCATAACCACTAAATTATGGAATGATAATGATTTTTAATATTATTTTTATTTTATTAATATATTTATTAATAGTAAAAATATAATAATAACCACTATCACATATCTTATTTACAATATTTCTTATTTAAATTCAAGTGAGTGTTGTAAGTGTTTGTCTTTATATCTTTCAAAGAGATTGGTGCACTACTTGCTGCACTATTTGCTCTTGTTTTGTTAATTGTAAAAAACATTCCGGTGGGAAAACATTCGTTTTATCCTTTCCATGTACTTTGTAGACGGTCCCTAGCTGGCCTAAGCGCTAGCTCGCCGCTGCTAGAGACTTTATGCGTTTCAACATATAGAGGACGATTAAAACTAATAAACTGCGATGTGTGTTCAGTTCTACGTTTTTATGCTTTTCAGATAAACCATTTTGTATACGATTATACTCATCCACTAAGAATTTATTGAAGTTTTTCACGGCTGAATATCTGTCTAATATCCAACGTCAAACCAACTTTATATCGGTTACTTTAAATTGGTTCGCATTCATTCCCCTCATAGATCACGAGACTAACAGCGACATTATCACTGCAAACATCGAAACAATCATTTACACGAACATACAACAACATAAAATCGCTCAGTTCTTAATAAACTTCACGTTTTCCTCACATAGACCTACTTACTGCCTGCTGCTCTAAATGTCTAAATCAGAAAACACACAAACAGCTTACTCGATGAAAACAAGACAGAAACATACTCGTTTATTTTTGCAAACATACAGTGCAAAGTGTGTTTTACAGTTGTTTAAATAAGAGAAATACCGTGAACTGCTCACCTCTCCTCAGAAGTTCGCTGCAGCTGCGTCCGAAAGCTTTTATGACTCTTTGTTCACGGTTTCTTCTGAAAGTGATTTGTTACTCAGCTCTCACTGAATCCAGGACTGCAGCCGTTGAGCTCAAGAACAAAAAAGAGGGCGTGTTCACACCGGGATAGGCGTTTTTAACTATTCAATCAGAAAAGCCCTAAGAAGAAGCCAAGAGTTATTACTTTCGTTTTACTTCCTGAAGTTACCAGCTATTGTGTATCACTCCCCGAGACGACTCGTTCTTCCCGAGTCACATTAAAGATTCGTTCAAAACGAACGAATCGTTCAAGAACGACCCAACTGTACTTACTGTAGTGTAAGTAGGTCTAAGTCAGAAAACACACAAACAGCTTAACGTTACTCGATTGAAACAAGACAGAAACATACTCGTTTATTGTTGCAAACATACTGTGTAAAGTGTGTTTTACAGTTGTTTAAATAAGAGAAATACCGTGAACTGCTCACCTCTCCTCAGAAGTTCGCTGCAGCTGCGTCCGAAAGCTTTTATGACTCTTTGTTCACGGTTTCTTCTGAAAGTGATTTGTTACTCAGCTCTCACTGAATCCAGGACTGCAGCCGTTGAGCTCAAGAACAAAAAAGAGGGCGTGTTCACACCGGGATAGGCGTTTTTAACTATTCAATCAGAAAAGCCCTAAGAAGAAGCCAAGAGTTATTACTTTCGTTTTACTTCCTTATCTCCAGGGATTTCACTTGCACACACAAAAAAAGAAATGGTCATCTTTGTGTTCCGACCGTGTGTGTATTTATTTGCTGGACATGGGATTAACTGTAAAAACCACATCATCACTGCAAACATCGAAACAATCGTCTACACGAACATACAAAACAAAACATAAAATCGCTCAGTTCTTAATGAACTCCGTATGTTTTCCTCACATAGACCTACTTACTGCTGCTGCTCTAAATGTCTAAGTCAGAAAACACACAAACAGCTTACTCGATCAAAACAAGACAGAAACATACTCGTTTATTGTTGCAAACATACTGTGTAAAGTGTGTTTTACAGTTGATTAAATAAGAGAAATACTGTGAACTGCTCACCTCTCCTCAGAAGATCGCTGCAGCTGCGTCCGAAAGCTTTGATGACTCTTTGTTCAGGGTTTCTCCTGAAAGTGATTTGTTACTCAGCTCTCACTGAATCCAGGACTGCAGCCGTCCAGCTCAAGAACAAAAAAGAGGGCGTGTTCACACCGGGATAGGCGTTTTAACTATTCAATCAGAAAAGCCCTAAGAAGAAGCCAAGTGTTATTACTTTCGTTTTACTTTCTGAAGTTACCAGCTATTGTGTTATGTCTAGATCACGAGAAATGCAGCCGTTGAGCTCAAGAACAAAAAAGAGGGCGTGTTCACACCGGGATAGGCGTTTTTAACTATTCAATCAGAAAAGCCCTAAGAAGAAGCCAAGTGTTATTATTTTCTTTTTACTTTCTGAAGTTACCAGCTATTTTGTTATGTCTAGATCACGAGAAAACAACTTATGTCAAGTTTATGATAAATCAAGAGGAAAAAAATAAGGCTGCATGACTTTAGGACATTCATAAACCAGGGAACAAATGCATTTTTTCCTGGTGCACAGGCGTACACGTTTAACAAAATCGCCTTGAAAATGTGAATCTTCAGAAGTGGAGCCAATTAAAATGAGAAAACTGCTTAAAAATTGTTCTCTAAATAACTCATTTACCTTTCTGCTTCTCAATTTCCCAATTTCTGTCTGTATGACACATGACCACCTTCTTGACATGATGTTCATCATATGATTGCATGAGCTCTTGTTGTTGATTATCTGTAGTTCTTTGTTGTCAACACTTGTTTGTGTATTTTGTTTGCCAATTCCTTGTATTATTTTGTAAAGCATCCTTGGGTTCTTGAAATGCGCTATATTTAAAAAAACAAAAAAATTAATTGGACTAAAATTAGAATTCCTTATGATTTGTGTTTGATGAGAAATAAAACCAAAAGCTCAAGGTTGTTTTCTGGTGCATTCATCAGAGTCTTTGCAATTAAACACAATCAAACTGA
>NW_015556224.1:11734-19193 GCF_001515605.1 Sinocyclocheilus anshuiensis | reverse complement strand
GAGTCGGTGGTTTGTTTGAATTCTGAGAAGATGTGAGCTACAATGCTCCAGGACATCTCTAAGTACGTGCCAGGCTTCGGCCTTGACTTTTCCATTCACCAAGATTCTCTGACGCAAACTGGTTCTTTTTCATCAACCAACGATCCACGTGATCCACGTGAGCCTTCAGATTGCATCAAGCCTTTCTTTCAGACAGACGAGACGTGCAAGTAAGTCTTATTAGTCTTATTAATTGATACATTAGGGATCATTTGCACTTTTTTACAAAGGCGTGTTTGAACTAAAAAACTGATGTTTCCTTCAGGCGGTATTCCTTCAGGCGTTAGATCTGCTGAATATGCAAATGGTTCCATAACTTCATATTCTTATTTTCTCTTCTCTCTACTGCGTTAAGCTTTAACCCTTTCCTATACCAACTGTATGTGTGTGTGTGTGTGTTAGGTAGTATGTAGTATGTTAGACCAGTGTGTGTGTTTATGTGTATGTTAGACCAGTTTAAGTGTTTATGTTAGACTAGTGACCAATTTAAGTGTTTATGTAGTATGTTAGACTAGTTTAAGTGTTTATGTAGTTAATAAAGCCTTACTTGTATCACACTTGACGTTGTTCATTGTTTGCTCATAACTGGAGTCACTTAATCAAGCAGATTTATGCTACAAGCTCTTTGTAGAATTGTACAGTAAGAAAGTTATTTCCCTTAACCAGGAAATTAACGTCTTAGAATTGACAGACAGTTGACCCTGAGAGGTCAGCTAAATATCTACAGCGGATCTAAATATTTATAATTAATTATAACTAGTTATGATTAATTATTCATATTTCCCCATGAGCTGATTCGCAACAAAACCAAAAGCTCAAGATTGTTTTCTGGTGCATTCATCAGTGTCTTTGCAAAGATACACAATCAAACTGATGTGAAGACAGTGATTAACCTCATTCTTTTGTATCTATACATAAAGACACATTTACATAGACGGGCAAACATAATCGCCTGATTTTGTAAATGTGGCCAAATACATTTGCATTAAGCACCCAGTTTGCACTTGTCTATAATTTAACTGTGTATGTGCACAATAGCAATGTGTTCATCCTGCCTTGTGTTTTTCATCTAACAGTTGACACATTCAGCATTAATGTATGAGATCTCAGTGAAGAGGCAGAATTAGTGTTTTGTGTTCACTGTTTGATCCTCATGATTCATCGAGAGCTAAAGACTAGAAACGAGTCCAGAAAGCTCAGTGTGGACATCAGCCAGACGTGCCATCCTCATGTCTCTGCTTCACTCAGCTCACTTTCTGAAGTCACATCACTTCACTTTGAACTGAAATCAGATTTCTGCTGACTCTATATCAGGGGTGTCAAACTCATTTTCACTGAGGGCCACTTCAACATTATGGCTGCCCTCAAAGGGCCGGATGTAACTGTAAGACTGTACAAAAGTCACCACTCCTTCACATATTGTTAAATTACTGTCTCTTTATTTTATTATTACTTATTTAAGTTACAAAGATATGCATTCGGATAGATGTAAAATATCATATTGCTCTGTGTTATTTTAACATAAGTACTTTTAATTTATCAGGTTAAGAAATCCACTTTGCTCCATAAATCAAAGTAAATGACTTATTTATTTTGCATCTGAAGAAGCTACAATGATAATGCGTCTAAAGAATGTATTTGAGAAGTTTCCGCCACAGAGGAAAAAAGACACCATAAAAGCAACTGAAACGGCTACTTTGCTTATCTTACTCAGATCGGTTCAGTCCAGTGGTAGACAGTAAAATGTGCCTAATGCAGAAAATGTTATGGCTTTTAAACAACAAATACTACTGAAGGTGACTGTCTTTTAAGGTTCATGTTTTTAAAGTTCTTCCGACACAACCCTTTTTGAGGTGAAAAACACTGTCCCTTCTGCATCTGTTGTACTACGTGACAGAAACATCTTCGTCTCAGCACATCAAATCCAGCCTGACCTGCAGCAGTTTACATACAGAGCAAACAGATCTACAGAGGACAGCATCAGCACAGCCCTTCACACTGCACTCAACCTCCTCCAGCTCCAGGAGACCTGTGTAAGAACAACGCTCTTCAGAGATTACAGCTCAGCATTCAATACCATTCATGAACTCAGCCTCTCTCCTTCATCTGCTCCTGGAAAAAGTCTTCCTCACTAAGAGCCACAAACGGCTCTCCTCCAGCATCACGCTCAGCACTGGCTCGTGTATTGAGTCCTCGACTCTACTCCTGTAGCAGATCTACTCTACATCAACAGACTGAGTGGAAAGAGTCCGCACCTTCAAACTCCTGCAGTCTCATATCTGATCAGTTCTATTGGTCTGTTACAGATCAGAAACAATCAAAACATCACAGCAACGGCTGTTCTTCCTCGGAGAGCTTAGGAAAAACAGATTGGAGTGTGAGCTGCTGGTGTGCTTTTACCGCTCCACCACTGCATCTCTAGTGTACATCATCTCTAGTGTACTGCACCTCTAGTGTACAACATCTCTAATGTACTGCATCTCTAGTGTACTGCACCGCTAGTGTACTGCACCTCTAGTGTACTTAATCTCTAGTGTACTGCACCTCTAGTGCACTGCATCTCTAGTGCACTGCATCTCCAGTGTACTGCACCTCTAGTGTACTGAATCTCACAGATCCTTAAGAACAAGGAGCACTCACTTACAGGACAGTTTTATTCCAATTACTGTCAGGACTTTAAACTCACAAATTGTCACGAGAGGGAACAACAATGTTATTTAACGATTAGACGTTTATTTATCATAGACTGCACGAGCTTAACAATTCAGTGAACTGCGTAAAACACACTCCCCTTTTCCCCCGGGCTCTCCCTATATAAGGGGCGGAGTCCCTGCCAATACAGGTACAATTTGATTGGCCAACATAAGGGTCCACACATCTCCCTCCCTTTTGAAAAAGAACATTATATTTTCTTTTAACATAATAACCAAGTGCAACACAATGAAACTACATAACTGTGGTTGTTTTGTGGAAAACCCATCTGATGCTTCAGCCAGATCCCATCCGTCATCACAGACTGAGCCCCACTCTCCATCATGATAGACCTCCACAAGACCAGATGAAGCCAGATCTCCCACAAGTCTCACACTGATCTCCTGTGTCGACTGCTTCAGTCTGTCTTCTTCAGCCGGTGACAGAAGATTCAGAGATTGAGAGATTTCACTGAAAACTGCTCAATGTTTTAAAGCAGACAATAAAACGTGTTTAACCTCAGCTAACTGTGCAACTGTTGCTGCAACAGACGTATGTTTGGTTGTGAAATTCCAGTTGATCACTCAATAGATCACATTTAATATTTAAGATGCATGTTTATAAATAGATTTATTGTGACATTGTATTAATTTCTATAAAACTCATGAAAATCCCTCCAATTCAAATACTGCAAACAATGGATTTACATTTAAAAAGTAAAGGTTTATAATCAAACAGGCTCCGGTGCTCTGCTGAAACTATTTTCAAGGGCAAACGTGTCAACTGTTAGATGAAAAGCATTAGGATGAACACAGCAAACTCTATGTGCTATTGTGCACATACAGAGGAAACATGTTACTTTACATTACAACATTAATTTATAACAAGGCCAGCAATACACTAGAGCCTGATGGGAGGAGAATTAGTATCAAGTTTATCTGAAAGTGAAAGTGACGTGGAGTTGATGAATGAATGAGTTTCTCATGTACAAACTGATCAGGTTGTGGGACAAAGTGGAGGACACATGAAAATGTTTGTTTACTCTTCATCAAACCCACAGAACAAAAGAATAATGTAAAATATCTGTAAACCTTGATATTATTATTTGTGACATTAAAATACAATATATAAAATGAACAATAATCTCTTAAACATTTTTCTAATTTAATTTAACATTTTTATTTCATTGACAATATTATTAAACATGGACCTTTACTTTCATTAAAAAGGCTTATTTCTGCTATTGCAGGCTCATTTTCGTAAATGTAAGCTATTAATTTAAATGATAGACAAGCGCAAACTGGGTGCTTAAAGCAAATGTAATTGGCCACATTTACAAAATCAGGAGATTATGTTCGCCCATCTGTACAAATGTCTCTTTGTATAGAGACAAAATAATAATGTTAATAATCACTGTCTGTCACATCAGTTTATAGACTAGCCTAATGAATACACCACAAAATCAAACACAAAACAACTTTAAGCAAATAGTGTTAAATCATATCTAAATTAATTAAAATGTTACTCTAGGTCAGTAACCCTCGTTTTTGTTCAATGTGTTGTTTTATAGATGTTTTGACGTTTTAAATATAATTTGGCGGTTTTTTGATGATCTGCCGTTGATCACTAGCGCGCGGTCACTCCGTCAGCGTCGAGTCTTCTGAGGAGAGGTGAGCATTTCACAGTATTTCACTTATTTAACTGTTAAATACACTTTACACAGTTTGTTTATGCAACACATTCGAGCTCGTTTCTGCCTTGTTATCATCGAGAGGGCAGGGGTTAGGCAACATCTGTCCTGGAGTGCCGCTGTTCTGCAGAGTTTAGCTCCAACCCTGATAAAACAAAAAACAAACTCACCTGCCTGCATGGCCGTAGCCAGGCTTTGAATATTAGTGAATTGTACTATAATAACCCCTACAAATACAACTCATCATATACACTACAAACACTTTCAAAGAGACAGACATGTAGAATTTTTGTGAAAGATGTTTTCTCTGTTTTGGAGGGATGATCATTTTTAAGTCATAACCTATTTATTACATCAAAATTGGTTAATACTTCACTATAGTTAGGGGTGGATCATTTTATCAGTTGTTATTCTACATGACCTCATTCTACACCCCTAATCCTACCCAATACCTAAATTTAGCAACTACCTTACTAAGCAGCAAATTAAGAATTTATTGAGAGAAAAGTCGTAGTTTAATAGTTAACAAGTGTTACCAAATTAAGCATTGCTTAAAAAAAACAAACATTGTTTAAATAGCACAAATAAATAAATAGAATGAACATACAAATTAAACAGTTTCAAACAGGGCCCACTGGTACTGGGGCCTCGCAAACCCCAGCTACGGCCCTGATTGGAGGACACGTGAAAATGTTTGTTTACTCTTCATCAAACCCACAGTACAAAAGAATAATGTGAAATATCTGTAAACCTTGATATTATTATTTGTGACATTAAAATACAATATATAAAATAAACAATAATCTCTTAAACATTTTTCTAATTTAACATTTTCATTTCATTGACAATTTCATTAAACATGGACCTTCACTTTCATTAAAAAGCCTTATTTCTCCTATTATAGGCTCATTTTGTAAATGTAAGCTAATTTAAATTATAGACAAGTGCAAACTGGGCACTTAATGCAAATGTAATTGGCCACATTTAAAAAAATCAGGAGATAATGTTCGCCCATCTATACAAATGTCTCTTTGTATAGAGACAAAAGAATAATGTTAATCACTGTCACATCAGTTTATGGTGATACCGTATATGTTTGTTGTATAACAAAAACATCTTCAGCACACCACACACCACAAAATCAAACACAAAACAACTTTAAGCAAATAGTGTTAAATCATATCTAAATTATGTTACTCTATGATGATCTGCCGTTGATCCCGCCTCGCGGCGATGACGTCATCACTAGCGCGCGCTCACTCCGTCAGCGTCGAGTCTTCTGAGGAGAGGAGAGCAGATCACAGTATTTCACTTATTTAACTCTTAAATACACGTTACACAGTTTGTTTATGCAACATATACGAGCTCGTTTCTGCCTTGTTATCATCTAGTACAGCACTGTTTGTGTGTTTGCTGACTTAAACACTCAGAACAACATGTGAGGAAAACATAAGTTCATTGAGACCTGAGTGATTTTGTTTTTGTGTGAATGATTGTGTCGATGTTTGGAGTGATGATAATGTTACTGTTACTGAATTTCTCGAGATCTGTGAGAGAAATGAACGTGAACCGATTCTCTTGGTCTCTTCACCTGTGCTGTAGCACGCAGAGTGCCTACTAGTACCCTTAAGTGTCACAGAATTAACAAAATTGTATTTTTTTTCTAATTTAGCTCAAGTGAAATCTTACCTGAAAGCCCCAGATGTCGCGGGATAAGTCTCTTCTCTCTGTAGGTTGCTATATAAGAGACGAATAACTGCTCCAGCAAACAGAAAAGCGCGGCATCGGCCTCCGGTCGTGAGCCGACTCAGAGCCGACGCTTGATGAGCTGAGAAACAGAGCACTGACCGAATTATATCGGCCGACGCTTATTAGATGTTTTAGGGAATGAGGCCAACATTTCGCTATTGGGCCGACGTCGGCCAGACGTACGTGTGCTGTCCGGGATATAATTTAATTACTTTATTGCTCTAAAGATTTAGGAAATAAAACCTTATTTATATATTATGTGCTCTATTGTATAGTTACTTATTCGTTAATGAAGATGGGTGTCATAACATTTCTGTGTTTATGCTTTAATTTTTAATTCTTACTATTATTTATATTTGGAAGAATTTATACTATTTATTTTATATATTTCTAGACATATGTTAATACTGAGGGGAAGAATGAAAGAATATGGATAGAAATGTTAACAATAGAAAGACCGAACACAGAAATGCATAGAATGTGTGAATTAGCACATATGTGAGTGCAGTGTTACTGAATGAACATTTTAAACTGATCTGCTCTTTGTGTTGATGTGGTTACTTTTAATATAGTAATATAATAATTTACAAAGAGACACTTTGTATTGGTAAGGCCTGGGTCTCTTCTGCTTCTAAAACATAAATGCTTAAATATGTAAATTATTTAAAAAAACGGACTGATTTTTTGTTGCTTTGTTCAAATCTGCTTCTTCCACACATACATTCATATTCAGTGAAGCTCCTCCCACAAACCCTGCAGAATGAAACACACTGAAGATACTGAAGAACAGACAGGTTGGTGTTAATTCTTTATTAATAATGATGATGGTTATAAAGCTTCAAGCAGATTTAGATTTGTTGTAATAGGTGTGGCGGAACGGAAACCAGTCGCCACCTGAATGCTTACATTGTTGACAAATCAGAACAAACGGGTAATTAGGGACAAACTATTTAAGGAGGGTTATGACCTGGTTCATGCATGACGGAAGTGCGCGAAATCTCGCTGCTACGGAGATGTGATGAGGGGAGAGTAGCGCGTGCTACGGTGCGAAAAGTGAGTCTGTTTGGAAGTAGGGGAGTGAGGTGACGGACGCGAACAGTGGACTGAAGGGAGGTGCGTGCTGCGGATTATGCCATATTGCCGGTCTTCTAGTCCGTGCTGTGAACAAAGCTCTTGTTGTCCACCTGTACTCCTAATGCTCCAAGCTGAAGACCAGCTGCACACAGTACAAGCCAGGGGCGTAGCCATCATTTCAGAAGTGAGGGGGACAGAAATGTTATATATATATAT
>NW_015556224.1:6380-11697 GCF_001515605.1 Sinocyclocheilus anshuiensis | reverse complement strand
TGATGTTTAAATGTGAATATTAAGATCCTGGTGAATGTAAATGGATAGAGGTAACAACTAATTGATTTATGTGTTCATATAACTGTTTTTAAAAGTTATATTTTAAAAGTTACCATGATACCATAGCAGATACACAGCAGACATATACTGTTCTGAGACGAGAGAAAATAGATAATTTGTGTTCCAATGATATATCAAAATACTTAAATGTGAATCTTGAATAAAAGCTTTATTAACAATAACATACTCACTGTTTGTTGTGTTTGTTTAATACATTAAATTAATTAAGACACAAATGTAGTTTCATTTGTCTGAGCACAAGGTTTTATTTTTTCAATATTGCACCCTGTTAAAACACCTTGATCTCTGTTAAAGATAAAGTTAAAAAAGCAGCACATTTTGATAAAAGAGAAAAGTTGGGAGTATGAATCAAAGCATAGCTCAGAAGCACATGTAGTGTCGTTTTCCGCTGCTCTGAGGAACCACACTCAGTCTTGAGTTTTGATGTCAGAAGATACACTTCATTACATCATCAATGAGAATAAAGCAGAGAAGCTCTGCAGAGATCTCCAGAATTTCTTTGTGTCTTCCCTTTTATACATTTGGATTTGGAGGCGTGGGGTATATATTCCATACAGTTTTTCCATACATAGAATGGTTCCTTTATGCATACCATTCTCCCTAGAGAGAAAGCCCCCCCTCTCTAGTCTTGTTATGTTAAAGAAAGCCCCCACTTATGTTTTTTCCAGATGTTTCTCATCTGAGGTCTGTACTTTCTGCCACGTAGGCATGTTTTTACACACAGGCATATGGGATTATAATGGAAGTATAACTGGATATATTAATGGCTAGATTCGCCTTGATTAATTCCTATTTGGATTAATAAAAATCTTCTACACTGAAGGGCTTCTATAACTGTACCACAGTACAATATAGGTAATGGCATATGTTTCATGTTTAAATTGGGCACTCCCCACCAGGTACAATATTGTGACTGTTTGCATCTTGTTTTTAAGCCCATAAATAATAATGTACTTGTTCTAATAAATGTATTTTGTAATGTACTCATTCTAATATATGTAAAAAATTATTTACATTACTGGTAGGTTATCATTGCACAAATTAACACACTCTCTACAATTAAAAAAAATAATAATTAGAAGAGTTCTAAACTAACGCGCTGTCTTCACTGTATCTAACCCACACACGCTCAAGGCTGATTGAATTGTCCCAATTCATAAGCTGTGTCCCAATTCAAAGACCACATCCTTCGGAGGACGGGTCCTTTGGAGGATGCGGCCGACACGGCCTTCGAAGGACGCTCCGAGTCTAGCCTTCGCAGGTGTTCCCAATTGCCTCTTTGTCGCGTGGCAACGGTGCGAGAAGAGAGCTGTCATCCTGAGATTTGTTAATGAAACTGAAAATAATGGAGCCTGAATTGTTAGTTTTTGACTGTATTTATTATACCTTATACTGGAGGAAATGTTGGTGATGGTTCACCCCCGGCACCGCCAGGTGGTGTATTTCAGGCTTAGCCAAGACCATGCAGGTAACTTATACCGGGACTGAAATCATTTGACAAACTTAAGATTTAATTGTGTAGCTGAGAGCAAGAATGAGCAGATATTGCTTCACTAAACTGAACATGCCCACCAGAAACAGAGACACGTTACTCACAAGAGTGCTTCTCCAATAAACCTTATTAATTCGGTCAATAATCTCTCAGATCTGATGCTGTATAATAATGGTCACGTTATCAGACGGAAACAGAGGCTTTATGAATGAAAGCGTCTCTGAAGTATCTGCTGGACAACAAACCAACACAAGAAACTTCAATCAGTAAAACAACCATGTCAATAAAATACTCAGAAATGTAATGGAATCTGAACCGCCATTTTTATTAATAGAATTGATCACAGAATTAACTAGTCATTTGAGTCACTAGTTCTGCCTCAAAGTCTAGTGAGCTTCATCGCTCCCTACATAGACAGCTCAGATCTGGCTGGTTTATTAATATGAGAAACAGCATCTGTGATCCAGTCACACAAACAACCTTCATTCACTGAATACATCCCAACAAAACAGACTGAATGAACCGCTCTGTTTTATCTGGAAACAAGGGGCTGTGTGAGTAAGTCAAGTCAGCTTTATTTATATAGCACTTTATACAATACAAAGCAGCTTTACTGTAATTAACAAAAAATAAAGTAACAATGCATAGTTTTTCCTTTAAAATGAAAATATGATATTTACCTTTATGTTGTGCTGTAATGTTGGATGTAAATCATGCTATAAATGTAGTGTTTAAAAGTAAAACAGCTGTGAAAACACCATGAGGCAGCAAGAGAAAAAAGAGGGCAGTTTTTTTTTACTTAACAGTTCAGAAAAGTTACTTATAGGGTTAAAAATGCCTTATTTATCCTGTAATGCATGTTATATGTGCAAATAGCTGATGCATACAGAAGCATAACGAATCACAAAGACAAAATCCCCATCAACGAACGCTGCTCTCTGACCCTGAGTTTGAGTCTATAAGCAAAATTACCTGAGATGTTGATTCAATTTGTCAGATGATGAGCATCCTCTAAACATGGAGCTTAGATTCAGATTCATTCACTGAACAAGAATAATCTGATCTGAACTTCATCTGGACACCAGATTCAGGATCTCTGAGAGAATCAGATTCACTTGAACAAGAAGAATCATACAGCTGAAGACTCTCATGACTCTTTCTGACACAAATAAACCTTCACGACTCACCTGAAGATCCTTTTACGCAGCAAGAAACATATCAAGATGATGATGATGATGATGAAGAGAGCAAACAGCCACCACAGCTGATCTAAACAAGTGATCAAATATCAAATCAGCTGATCTAAAATGATTAATCAATATTAGAAAGAGTTTTAACGCTCTGAATGTTGTACCTGAGTGCTGGAGAGACGCTTTATTCAGGAGATCTTTACAAACACACAGTGATGATAAATATGAGTCAATATGAGAGAAAAGATTGAAAGTGGATTGAGTGTGAATCAGATCTGCAGTGTTTTATTAGTGAATAATCACGTTTATAAGCTGAAACTCACCTGAGTCTGGAGCTGCTGCAGTTTCATTCCTCGCTGAAAAACACATTCACAATCATCATGATTCACTTGAAGATTCAGTTCAACACAGATTTTGATCTCAATCAGGACACACTGATGTGTTTCACTGTTTCTCTCACCTCTGAACATGGTGTCCAGTCTGAACTGTGATGAAAGAAAGATTCATTAGAGCAGAATGTATAAATTTAAATTAATATTAAACAGATGAATGTTGAGAGAGATCGAGTTGATTTACTCCTGAAGCATCACAGATGATCTCATGCTTCAGATTCACACAGCGAGACGTGACGAGACGATCAGATTTTACAGCCGTCGCAGGATCATTCAGTGTTTGAGGATCTGATGGATCTGCTATCAGACGCCCGTCCTGAACAAATAAACCACCATCAGATCATGTGTGTGTGTATGTGTGAATAATCCTCTCTGCCTGTCTGTCTATTTACATACTCGCCTCCTGTCAGGATTATTGGTGTGAATCAAATATTCACACATTAGTGGAAACTGTGTATTGATGTGCATTTAAAAAATGTCAAGAGCCTCTTCTTTAATTTAGAATTTCAAAATCAATTTAAATGATCAAAAAATTGTGATGTTACAAGTCAGAGTAAATCTGGGAAAATCGTAATAATAATGATGCATTTACAAACTAAAATGTGTGTTACAATAAAGCCAACTTTCCTAAATTCTAATAAACAATACATTCCTAAAAAAAAAAAAAACGTTAAACATAAAAATTATTTTCTGTAATGCCAGCCAAAGAATGTGAGGAAAAGACATTGGCATTCTTTAGCTGTTTGACTGTCAGTAATGACAACTGAACTTTATATGAAACTCATAAGAAAGCACAATGATATCATTCATATCTTTGAGTTGATCTGAATCTTACAGTTCAATTTGCTGGTTCTGAAGAAGAAGATGACCTTTATTCACTGTGAAATGATATTGTATTGCTTGATGCATTATTGTGTCTCATGTGTTGAGGACACAGCATCAGATCTGAAAGAGCTGGATCTGAAGATGATCTACTTACTGTGAATGTTTTTTGTATGACTGTGTAGAGAAGATGAATTATTGAAACACTTCCCACATTCAGTGCAGTGATACGGTTTCTCTCCAGTGTGAATCCTCTCGTGTGTTAATCTTCATTTTCATCTTATTTTCTGTCTATGGGATTTTAATGATTTTTAATCTTCAGATTTATTTTATCTTCTGTCTATGAGATTTTTGATCTGAATTTTTAAACAATCAAACATACTTCCTTACATGCATTTTTTATATAAAGTAATTTAAATTTAAACGTTAAAAAGTTATATTTATCTTACCCATTTGTGTCAGTATGTCCCATATGGCTTTGCTTCCTGAAAGGATTGCCCCCTCCCCCCTCCAAAAAAGGCCACACCCACTTTAGACCCTCATTTCATTGAACAGACATGTCAGGTGATATTATATATGTATATATAATTAATTAGCCAAGCCCAGGCCCGGTTGTACGGGGGTACTAGGCGGTGCTAAATACCCTCAAACGAAAGCAAAAGCAATTGAAGATCTGGCAAACTATCCAACATGTTTTTTTTCAGCGTTGAGCAATGTAGCCAATCATAGACATATTGTTGATTTCTTGAACGCAATCAGAAACGACTTAGTTTGTCAGAATTCACTCACCGCTGAAAGCACTAGATTGGTTTTTATTAATTGCAGTTTTGCACGCTCGTGAATCATCTCATTGGTTTTTATTAATTGCAGTTTTGCACGCTTGTGAATCATCTCATGACTAAGTGCAGATGCAATGTAAATAAGAGATATTATGATATTATACAATATTATGACGTAGTCACTTGTTGTATACCTTTATATTTACACTGTACAATCTATAGCCTCATGTATTTTAAACCCAACACAACAACAAGAAAAGCTAGTAAAGTTAGTAGAGCTAATAGGGTCAGTAGCTTCTGCAGCACAGACACAAGCATGTAGTCCACCATTGTTTTTGCCGTTACATGACATAGCGGTGTCTGACTAGGCTAAAGACGTGGGGTGATGACATCTTCGTTTCACAAAATTTACAGATTGGCTGTACACATGAAAACACAAAGGTGTCATTTTTAGATTTATCCACTCTGGGACCCGGTTTAAAAAAATTGCGGTTTCAGGCTCCCAAAACCCGGATCCGTTTGGACAAAACGCAGATACGATACAAAATTTTTACGTATACA
>NW_015556224.1:2986-4898 GCF_001515605.1 Sinocyclocheilus anshuiensis | reverse complement strand
TTCTCTCCAGTGTGGATGTTCATGTGTATCTTAAGGTGTGATGATTGTGTGAAACTCTTCCCGCACTGATCACAAGTGAACAGTTTCTCTCCAGTATGAACTCTCATATGAACATCAAGACTTGTTTTGCTTGTCAAACTCTTTCCACACTGAGTGCAGGTGAAAGATTTCTTGGCTTTTCTTTTGTTTAAATATTTCTGTTTGGTTTGAGAGCAACTCAAAGTTTTTTCTCCAGTTTTGACATGATTTTTCTCCCCAACTTCACTTGATTCTTCATTCTCCTCACTTTCTTCAATTGACTCTGAAATAAAAGCAAAAGCAGTTAATTTGTCAGTAACTTTGAAAAAAAAAAACAGAAATGTGAACGTACATAAAAGTAAACCCTGTTGTAACAGTGTAAAGAATTTCTGTAAAAAAAAAAAGTGTTCCTTTTGATGCAGTTTCATAAACTATTCTTCCCTGAAAATATCAAAATATCATTTTTAAAACATTATAGACACAAATCACAAGTTTCTATAAGGAGAACTATTCAATATGTTTGATAAACTACAAAATTATCTAACATACATTTTGTTGAAAAAAATACCTTATATATTTAAATAACACTGCATAGTCTTCACTATATAAATTAAATCTAATAAATCTGTGTTAAAGCTACAAAAGTGATTTTTCTTGTGTTTTGTTGTTTGATTAACATTCATAACACAGAAAGCCTCAGGACCATTAAACTGCTGTAAACCAATATACTGTTACACATCCATTTTCTTTCTCAATTGTTTCCCTTCACCTAAGCCATAAGCAACTGCGTTTACAAGGATACTTGCAGAGCACAGTTGTAATGTGGTGTTTTGGGTTGTGTTTCTTGTTCATGTTTTCATGTCTTTTATTTTGGAGTTTAATCATGGTCCCTGTTTGTGTCATGCTTCCCTTGCCCTCATGTATTCATGCCATTGGATGCTTCCCTTGCCTCATGTCTCTCTGCCTTGTGTATGTGTCATGTTCTGATTGGTTGTCCTAGTCATGTGTCTTGTTTTCCATAGGTTTGTTCTTGTCATGTGACCCTCTTTGATATAAGTAGCCATCATGTTTCCATAGTCTTGGTCGTGTATTGATGTTGTAACCTGCTGTTGGTGAGTCTAGTCTGTTCATGAACCCGCTGTCGGTGAGTCTAGTCTGTTCATGCCAAGTCAAGTCAAGTCTGTTCATGTCAAGTCAAGTCTGTGTCTCTAGTCTTCGTCTGTTTGGATTATTGTTTGGATGTTTGGATCACCTGTAAATAAACTGCACATGGGTTCTTCACTACTCTCGCCTTCAGTGGATGATTCGTTACAGAAATAAAAGACATGAAAACATGAACAAGAAACACAACCCAAAACACCACATTACAACAGTATTTCAGGCACAAATAGACGCAGAAATGAACAGAATTCAGTGTTCATGTGCATCTCCGTGGCTCTCACCGTGTCTACACTGGACGCGAGCGGCGCGAAAATACAATGAACCCATTATAATCAGTAATGCTGTCTACACTGGACACGAGCAGCGCAGCGCGACAAAATACAATGAACCCATTATAATCAGTAATGCTGTCTACACTGGACACGAGCAGCGCAGCGCGACAAAATACAATGAACCCATTATAATCAGTAATGCTGTCTACACTGGACACGAGCAGCGCAGCGCGACAAAATACAATGAACCCATTATAATCAGTGATGCTGTCTACACTGGATGCGAGCGGCGCGACGCAACAAAATACAATGAACCCATTATAATCAGTGATGCTGTCTACACTGGATGCGAGCGGCGCGACGCAACAAAATACAATGAACCCATTATAATCAGTGATGCTGTCTACACTGGATGCGAGCGGCGCGACGCAACAAAATACAATGAACCCATTATAATCAGT
>NW_015556224.1:2524-2921 GCF_001515605.1 Sinocyclocheilus anshuiensis | reverse complement strand
AAGCACTGCATGTTTCAAACTCAAAATGCAGCATGGGTGTTCTATATGAATGTATCTTTGAAGGGAACTGACTGTCCAGAAAAGTTTCGATGGCATTTTCATTTTATCTGATAAAGTAGCGTTCATGAGTGTAGCGCTGCTTTGTGTACAGCCGTTACCAGGGAAACCGCTGTCTCTGCTGCTCCAAAAGCGCCTCCTGCTGGCAGAGAATGAGCCCATCTCCAGAAACGTGTTTTTGCTAGGGCTGCTCGATTAAGGTAAAAATCATAATCACGATTATTTTGGTCAATATTGTAATCACAATTATTTAACACGATTATGAGTGGGTCCGAAACTTTATATGATTGATTAATTTAAAGATAGCAATACAATAGGGAAAAAAAATACAAATAAAACA
>NW_015556224.1:0-957 GCF_001515605.1 Sinocyclocheilus anshuiensis | reverse complement strand
ACGTGCCTGTATTGAATATGATTACGCATCGCTCCAGTAGAGTTATTGTAAGACAATTTGACATTACACAGTTTACACAAAACTTTTCCGTTTCCTTCTAATTCAAAATAATCCCACACCTTCTCGTCTTTCGCATGGTAATTTTTGAACTCGCCGCAACTGACACGCAGAAAACGCACGCATGTGAGGTCTGAGGTAAAAAATGTAGTTTCCGCCCAGATAAACTTTTAAAAATAATGTATTATTTTTCAAACGTTTTATTTTAACTTGATGTTTTAAATGTTTTAAATGCAATGTTAAAATGACGGTAATTTGAATGATAAAATCATGTTGTTGTTTTTTAATCGACTATTTGTTGTGCTATAGTTCTGTGAATAAAACCAACATCTAAATGTTCTTGAATGAACCAGTAATAAGACACACCCCTTATATTTGAGATATATATTTATACATTTCACAAGTGAAGCATTTAGATGGAATAATTGTGCTTTTTGCTCTTCGTTTTACACTTTGCAGACGGTCCCTATCCTGCACATTTACATTATAAGGTCTATCAGTTACAATACCTTAAAGCAGATTAAAACAAATAAAACACATTGTGTGTTCTCTTCTACATTTGAAAACAGTTATAAGACATTATGTTTCTTGCCATTGTGCTAAGTCGTCAAAGAACTATTGAAGATTTCCGAGGTTGAATCTCTGACAAATGTCAAACGTCAAACCAACTTTATATCGGTACAAATTTGATCTGCTAAAGATAAACCTCAAAAGAGAAATAATGTTATAAAAAATAGCAGCAGCAAAACTTGATACTCTGTTCACGTTTATTCCCCTCACAGATAACGAGACATTCAGTAACAGCAACATTATCACTTCAAACATCGAAACAATCATTCACACGAACATACAAAAACAAAATCAATCAGGTCTCAATGAACTTATGTTTTCCTCACATGT
>NW_015556223.1:548-1581 GCF_001515605.1 Sinocyclocheilus anshuiensis | reverse complement strand
TTATCTGCGTTATATGCTCTGTAAAAAAAAATGTTCATATCGGCGGCGTATCGGTGGCATATTCGCCGATACCGGTCTATCGGCGACAGGCTCATATCGGCCAATAATATCGGCTAAACGATATATCGGTCGGGCTCTAATATTGATATCAAGTTTTGCTGGTTAGCTTTGTCCTTGACAGGATACAAGATGACCTACAATTTAAAACATGAAATTTCAGAAATTGTTTTGTTCAAAAGAAATAATGGTAAATTATATAACGGAGAGTTCCGGTGCTTGATTCTGATTGGCTGAGCCGTGTTCGAAGCTGTTGTAAATTACTCTACAAAGTAACATACACATTTGTTTACTTTTGTGTGTTGCTCGGCAACCTCTTTGTTGGAACCACAACTGTTTCTGAGGAACTACATTGTTTGGTGGAAGAATACTGTTTTTATTAATATCATTACACTTTATTTGCTCTGTTTTATTCTGTGAAACCTTACTACATATATGGAATAACCGTTTTATAACCTAGGATGCCTTGAGGGTGAGTAATTTATGGGCTAATTTTCATTTTTGGGTGAACTAACCCTTTAACTTTTTTTTTTTTTTTGGTGTAAAATAATATATTTAGTTTTATTCTGTGATATTATAAAGCAATAAGCCCCAAGAAGGGACTTCTGCTTCGCGTCGTACCTAACAATGCCCCTTAGCTGTTATAAATTCACTGTAAACCACGGCTTCACGGGCCTTATTGTAGGGCTGCCACTAACGACTATTTTTATTTCGATTAATCGATTAATCTAAACGATTAATTTCCCACAAAAAAAATAAATCAAAATTTTAAAGAGCATTTTATTAAACTTGCAACTTTGTCGTTCAGTAGTGTACCATAAAAAAGTATAAATGTAAACAAGCCATTGACGAAATGTAAAACTAAAAGAGTAAAAAATGTAAACAAACCTAATAAAAATTAAATAAAAAGAAAATAATTACAAAAGTCTGAGAAAGTCAGCATGTTCTTAATGTCAATATATCCACATGTTCTGGG
>NW_015556223.1:0-173 GCF_001515605.1 Sinocyclocheilus anshuiensis | reverse complement strand
TAAAGTGCAAGAAGCAAGTGTCCATCTCATAGTCCAAATCACTGAAATCAAAGTTCAGTATTATAGTGTAAGAATGACAACATGTCCACGTGTTCTGGTCTACTAATAATAAAACATAATTAATAATTCATTTTTGTGGTAATAAAAATAGATGTAGGCTAAGTGAACAATAG